>NC_067228.1:18100609-18402532 GCF_019924925.1 Ctenopharyngodon idella
TGCACACATGCATGCTATCTCCTCAACACACCCCCGCATGCACACTGCAGCCAGTTTTACTCATTATGCAACTGTAAAGGGTTTGTGGAAGTTCACAATAGCAATGATACGTTGTCCTTCATTGCAGTCATATTTCAGAGGAATCATCATTTTAGCCCTTCAGATTTTTTTCCTCTTTTTTCGTGACGGCATCTAACTGTGAGAATTGTTAACAGGTCTATGTAGCATTTTTGTTAATGTGCAGGAATAGTTGACACAAATGTAAAACAATTCTGACCATGGCTTTTTTTTTTTTTTTGCCTTGAAACACAAAAGAAGATAATTAGCAGTATTTTTTCCTCTGCTTTTTTTCCTCATTCAATGAGCATACGGTGACCAAAAAGGACGAAAAGCACCATAGAAGTAGTCCATGCAACAATTGTACTGAAGTCATGGCTTTGTGTGATAACTGAAATCAAGCTGATAATCATTCTCTCAGTTATAACTCAAATCTCATTTGCACATGCACATAAGAATGCGCCGATATTAAAATTATAAACTATTTTTGGATAAATACACTACTGCTTAAAAGTTTGGGATCAGTAAGGTGTACACATTAAATTGGTCAAAAGTTACAGTAAAGACGTAATGCTGCAGAAGTTCATTTGAACTTTCTATTCATCTAAGAATCCCCAAAAAATTGTATCATGGTTTCCACAAAAAATAATAGGCAGCACAGCTGTTTTCAGAAATGTTTTTTGAGTGCCAAATTAGCATATTCGAATGATTTCTGAAGGATCATGTGACACTGAAGACTGGAGTAATGATGCTGAAAATTCAGCTTTACCATCACAGGAATAAATTTTAAAATATATTCAAATAGAAAACGTTCATTTTAATTTGTAATAGTATTTCACATAATTACTGTTTTACTGAAAATAAGAGACATTTCAAAAACATTACTCTTACCTTCCCCAAACTTTTTAACGGCAGTGTCAATGTAAAGGAAAACAAAAAAGTAAAATCAAGTTTAAAATTTTAAGTTTAAGTTTTAATTGCAACAATGAAAAATGAATATTAATTTTGAGATTTACATTTATCTGTGTTAAATTCTTAGTGTTTTCAAAGATTAACATTAATTGAGTGTTGGATAACTGCAAAGGTAATCTAAATAAAGCAAAAATTCAGGAAATTAACATGTAAAATGTCTCCAGGTTTGACATTGGTAAATATTTGAATATGCAGAAATGCTAAGTGTGAGTGGCTGGGATGTTTTCTCTCAGCTCGGCCACTCTGCTGCAGTGGAGATTGAATGTCAGTCAGGCACAGTATCAAATCCCCCATCATGCCTGTAACATTACATAAGCTGCCAAAACACATGCAGAGTCCTCATAGTCTCAATGAAAACAGAGAACAAACACCAATAGCATTACCCAAAAACATCCTCCTTTTCCTTTGTAAGATTCCACATTTGTTTTTTGTTTTACTTTAGAACAGCTGGTTTGTTGGAGTCTAATGACGATGACATACAATTTTGGAAATTTAAGATCAATCCCTCCCCCCCTATTAAATAACAGTCTTCTGTTTGTTTTTAGTGTTTGATCAACTAGATCTGGTCACATATGAGGAAGTAGTGAAGTTGCCAGCGTTCAAGAGGAAAACATTAGTTTTACTAGGTGTGTATGTAGATTTGGCTTTAATTTCACATCTTACCTTTGTTAGTTGGTATGATGTCTCTTACGTTTGTGGTTTGCTCAACTGGCAGGTGCCCATGGTGTTGGCCGAAGACACATCAAGAACACACTCATCACCAAACACCCAGACAGATTTGCTTACCCCATTCCACGTAAGTAACATTCCCATATATCTAACAGTCCACATGAGTGCACACTGCTGAACTAATAACCACAAACTCATTTCTACCCCAAAAGACACTACCAGACCTCCAAAGAAAGATGAAGAGAATGGCAAGAATTATTTCTTTGTATCCCATGACCAAATGATGCAGGACATCTCCAACAACGATTACCTGGAGTACGGCAGCCATGAGGATGCAATGTATGGCACGCGGTTGGAGACGATACGCAAGATCCATGAGCAGGGACTTATAGCCATACTGGATGTAGAGCCACAGGTAAACGTTTAACTGCCCTCAGCATTTATTCATGAGAGAAGACGGTTGGACATTAACCTTGTATGTCATTCCTGTGATGCAGCAGCTTTAGATGAAATCGCAGAGTTTCGGAAATATGCTCTGGTTAAGCAGAGGCACTTAAACTTTATTATACCACAAACAAAGAAAATTATTAGAATGAGAACTAACATGATGGAAATAAAGACCTAAGGATAGTTAGCCATTGCTTAGTGAAGAATTGAGTTATCTTACATGACAGTGTCAAACCTACATGCATGGCTAAAACTAACAACATCTGCTCAAACCAAAGTATTGAAATTATGTAAAACTGTGATATTGTGATTAAAAACTGGTTTGGTTTGATTTCATCTTTAATTTAATGAGTTTAATAACTTATCTGAAATACATCACGACACATACGATGGGAGCATAAAAATGTACTGCGTATTGTAACTCTTGTTGTGTTTGATTATTCTCAGGCACTGAAGGTTTTACGGACAGCTGAATTTGCTCCCTATGTGGTTTTCATTGCTGCACCAACAATCACTCCCGGCATGAATGAGGTGAGATCAGGATCCAAAACATGGAGTTCTCAATATGCCATGGCATGCGTCACCCTCACTGGCAGAATAACTCCATCTAACTTCTCTTGCTTCTTTCATTCAGCTAAATCTTCGGTCTGTTTATTGATTATTTGTTTTGGTTTTTTGCATGCACTTTTTTTGCATGTTTTTCATTTCTTCTACCTTTCCTTACATCACGCTCAGCTTCCCAGATGGTGCAGGAAGCTGCCTGTGAGTATAACAGGAAGTCAGCTAGATCCTAGAGCTAAGCTCTAGCCAAATAAGTTCCACTCTATTCATGACCTTTATAACAAATGTCAGTTTGACAGATGGCTATTTTTAAGAAAACTCTTATCCACATCTAAGTACTCCACTTTAGAACTGTTCAAAAGTTTGGAGTCAGTAAGGTTTTTTTTTTGTTGTTTTTTTTTTAAAGAAAATACTTTTATTCAGCAAGAATGCATTAATTTTCATTTAAAAAATATATATACATTATAATGTTTCCAAAAAAAATATTAAGCAGCACAAAATTGATGATTATAATAATAATAATAAATGTTACTTGAGCACAACATCAGCATATTGGAGTGATTTCTGAAGGATCATGTGACACTGAAGCCTAATGAGTAATGATTGATAAAAGTTCAGCTTTGCCATCACAGGAATAAATTACATTTTAAAATATATTAAAATAAAAAACAGTTCTTTTAAATTGTAATAATATTTAACAATATTACTGTTTTTACTTTATTTTGATCAAATAAATGCAGCCTTGGTGAGCATAAGAGATATCTTCAAAAACATTAATAAATCTTACTGACCCCAAACTTTTGAACAGAATTGTATATATACAATTGTACCATCCTTCCCAACTCTCCAATTGTCTGTTCATATTCCTGCACATACCTTTGGGATCATCAATGAAATTTTCCGAATTCATCCATTGTCCTCCACTGATCTTTCAAAAGGCACTCATCTGCTCCTTTACTTACTCTTTTTCTTTCATTCTGCAGGACGAGTCATTACAGAGACTGCAGAAGGAGTCTGAGATCCTCCAGAAGACATATGCACACTATTTTGACCAAACCATCATCAATAATGAGATTGACGAGACTATTCGTCTCCTGGAGGAAGCCATAGACCTGGTTTGCACCACAGCCCAGTGGGTTCCAGTGTCTTGGGTCTACTAAATCAGCAAACCCATCAACCTGTAACCTTATGCCCTTCATAACCTCACACTTTGCAGTGAATCTCTGCAAGAAAAAAAAAAAACTTCAGAACTTTCCCATGATGCAAACAGAAGCTCACCTCTGATGTTCAAAAACATCAGTGTACCTGCAGTGAGCCCAGTCTTGGCCCCTCACAGACTACCTAGACGTAGTGTTGTATTAATGAAAAAATAAAAAAATAAATTACTAAATATTGTCATGTCTATATAGCTAGAAGGCAACATTTTGTAGACGTTTGATTTAAAGAGACAGTATCCTACATGATGCATTTTCCTGAAAGGAATAGTTTTCCTGCCCATTTTTCTGTTAGTACCAGAGCAAAAATGCAGAATTACTACAACAGAATCCTCATAGCTTTCATCTGTCCAGCCCGTCCATTAACTCAGCCATCATACATAATCCCCACATTATCCATGCGGCAGACCCTAGCTGCTTTAGCGCACAACCCACCGATTTGGCTTTCATTTAAAACCAAACCTTTGCCTTTTTTTTTTTTTTTTTGGTTTGTTTTTCCCCAGTCCACCCTCCTCTACACGTGGATACTGTCTCTCTAAAGACCTGCATAAATGTTTTAGAGATTTGAATGAGATCTCATGCATGTGAACATTCACGAGCGTCCATGCTGTCAGTGTTAGCTGTGTTCAGACCGTCACCCACAGCAGAAAACATTCCATTCGTCTGAACAAACACATTCAAACAGGTGGAGCCGGTGACGAGGAGGGAAAAAAAGACCTATGCACATCCCTTGCATTTTGGCAACTTTGTAAAGTTTATTTTTACCAATCATGTAGTAAAATGTGTTTGTAAATTGTCTTAATTTTTCTTTGCTGCAAGATTGAGGGGTTTGGGATGAAACTGAGCGCACAAAACTGTTCCGGCATTTCAGAAATGTGTCGTTTGATAATATTAATGTTGACTCAGAAATCCCATTTTTATTCTGTGCAGTTGTCTGAGGAAGAGGTGCGTCCATGCAAAGCAAAGACGCTGTCTGTTCATGTGAATGGTTCTGTACATGACAAACTGTTTACTCAAACTGCCCTGTGTACATGGCTCTGCCGATGACGGAGCAGCTCTTCGGTATGAGCGTGTTTTTTTTGTTTGTTTGTTTTTTTTAAAAAATATATTTCCTTTAATGTGGTGAAGATCTTCTGTGTCCTCTGCTCTGTGTTGTCTCATCCAGATTTTTGCTCAGCCTCTCTGTGTGAGTTGGCAGAGACGGGGCCAACGGAAACTTTTCGTTCCTCTTTTACCGTTTTGTTTTTCCAGATTTTCCCCAGCAGCTGTGGTAGGTCACGCCCTGCCCGCTTGACTCTGTGTGACTGCAGTCAGGATCAATGCCCAGTTATGTCTGAGAGCGACGCAGAGTGTGCGTTTGCTTGACGAATGGCACTGTATGTCTAACATATTTCTGTCTATAATAGAAACCATATAATAGAAACTGAGTTCAGGCATGAATTTTCAGTCTTAATATACACTACCGTTCCAATGTTTTGGGTTAAGATTTTTAATGTTCTCAAAGAAGTCTCTTATGCTCATCAAGCCTGGTTTATTTGATCAAAAATACAGTTTTATTTATTTCTGTGATGCAAAGCTGGATTTTCAGCATTCATTACTCCAGTCTTCAGTGTCACATAACCCTTCAGAAATCATTCATATTATCAATGTAATCAAAAACATTGGAAACAGTGATTTTTCAGTATTCTTTGATGAATAGAAAGTTCAAAAGAACAGCATTTATTTAAAAGAAAAATTATTTTGTGACAAATGTTGTTACTTGATCAATTTAATGCATCCTTGCTGAATAAAAGCATTAATTTCTTTTTAAAATCTCTCTGACTCCACACTTTTGAACGGTAGTGTATTTTGGTACCGTTATAGAGGTGAATACAACCTACATACAAACTGTTGTTATATAAAGAAGCAGGATTTATTTACATTCTAATCCCAGGATGCGCAACTGAAGGCATCTTCCTCCAGCTGGGTTTGGGGTATAATATCTTGAACTTTCTCCTGCTCACTCACAAACTGCTTTCCTCCTAGAACGAGTTTCCTCACATCAGTTTCTGCCATAATCAAGAACATAAGTTTGAAATGCTGGACTCCCAAATGATGAAATATACACACATGAATGAATGATAGAGCCACACTTTTCACCTGCTGAACCCTGAACGATGCACTGATATGTGCCATAGAGAAAGAGATACGAGTCTCAATTTAGCTGTCATACATAACCTTACACAAATGTTGATATGTTTTTTTTTTTCCTCCAGTTTGGTTTAAAATATTTAAGAAACCAGAGCCAGATTTTAAATGGATGAATTGTTTTCAGTAAAAAAAAAAGGCAGAAATGGTGAACTAAAAAATATCTAACAATGTATTTCTCAAGTGTATTTGGTCAGTTTTAGCAGAAAAAAAATTACTAAGTTAGTCAAATATAGTCTCACCACAAACAGATAAAATTATACTTTCAAACCGGAAAAAGACCATGTATCTCTAAAACAGGTGAAAGTAGCCGGGCACGGTTGTTGACTGCTGTAGTACCACGAGAATAATTTCTCATACTTTTCATTTTATGAATGCATTTTCTGAGACAAGTTTTACCTGACATATTAATTTTAGTGTGAAAGGCCCTAAGGCGGCCAGACTTGCACTGTAATATTTAACAAATGCAACTACATGCAGTTAACGCTGGACATGCACCAGTGATTTAGACATTCAAATATCTTGCACCTGGATGGGAGTCATTTTAGTGATTATTTATGCAATGACCTTTGTTTATTCAAAGTATTAATCACAAATGAACAAAAATCTGTATTAAAACAATTAAAAGGGTTCTTACACAAATCTAATGCATAGCTCAGAAGCTCATAGCTCGGAGCATGACATCATCCTTCTATGCACATTGCTTTCTGTATAGAGAAAATATATGGTCAAAGTATATGGTGATAAAGCCAATTCATTTGGTTACAATATGAAGCAGCTTATGTTACAGAGTGCACTTAAGCTTTATGGAATAGGAAGACTAATGCATTTTCCAGAACTGGAAACTTCAGTTCAATGAACCAAACAATAGACAGTGTGTTATGCCATCTGCTGAAATGATAGTGAGAAGCTTTATCAGATAAATCTCCTACACAACAAATGTTTCAAAGTTACGCAACAGAACATGTACAAACGTATTAATACTAAAGATGCGTTATCAAGATTTTTTAAAATCAAATCTAAATAAAAAAAAAATGGTGTAAAAACATTTGTGCCACTAGTTGCAGGTCTCACAAAATGGCCCTCAGTTATACTTAAATAAAGCCTTTCATATTGACACAAAGTCTTTTAGAGTCTCATTGGCTTAAAACATACTCCTTTCCCTTCAAGACCAGTTTCCACTCATTTAAAGAGACGATCATCTCCAACTCCATTATATCTGCCAGAATTTCATTTTCAACATGAGAAAACGCACTGCTCATGGCAAGATGGATCAAACATTTCATCCAAACGTTTCCCATCCAACTACTGGGAAATTATTTCCACTCTTGAATGTGCTTCAACCCCTTTTAGTATTCACTAGACTCTCAAGACGCATTAATGCAGTCAATCTGGGCTTGAAAAAGAAACACAAGAAGAAACACAGTCTGAGCAGCACCGAACAGTCCATGTCCAGAAGAAACCTGACTCTCGGCGGGGTCCTGTTGGGTGCCGTTCCTCAGACCGTCCGTGGTGTTAACCATCTCGTCCATCTGTTCCTGCAGTAGCAGTTTGGAGATTAGGCTGTTGAACTTGTTCTCCATGGTAGGGTAGTCAGGAAGAGATGTGGTCAGGTTGAGCTCTGGAGGATCCAGACAGGTGCCGTTCAGATGGGCGTAGACAACTTCGCTCAGGTCCAAGCCGGCCACTGAGGACGGGGATGCGCATGGGATGTCCCTCACCAACTTATAGCTCTCCATCCACTCCTTCAACCACTCCAGGTCGCAGGTACACTCCCAGGGGTTTCGAAAGAGATACAGACGGCCGATGAAATAGATGGGCTGGAAGACGGAGAAGGGCAGAGACGTCAGATTGTTGCTGTTGAGGTGCAGCGTGATGAGGCTCGTCAGGTTCTCAAAGGCGCCCTCCTCGATATAGGACAGGCGGTTTCGATCCAGGTACAGCACCTCCAGCTCCACCAGGTCACTGAACCATGATTTGGAGATATTGGTCATCAGGTTCCCACCCAGATTCAACATTTTCAAGTTGCTTAGGCCCTTGAAAACCTGCTGGGGCAAGTCAACCAACAGATTATCATTCAGGTAGAAGTTCTCCAGATGCACTAAATCTTTGAAAGCCTCGTCATGTATCACGTTTATGCGATTCTCCTGTAAGTTGAGGTACTTGAGGTTGGTTAGGCCCAACAAAGAGTTGTAGGCCACCGCTTCAATCTTGTTGCGCTCCAAGTAAACGTGTGTGAGGTTTTCCATCCCCCGTATGGCACCGGGAATGCGTCGAAAGTTGTTTTGGAAACACAGCAGTTCCTTCAGGGAGATTTGCTCCAAGAAGATCCGGTCTGGCATGTTGAACAGGTTACAGTCGGAAACGTCCAAGCGCACCAATCGTTTGAGTGCCGTGAAGGTGCGAGTGTGCAGGTATCGGATATACTCGTTGTGGGCCAGCCTCAGCTCTACCAGGTTGGGCAGCCCTTTAAATGCTCCTGGCGTAATGAAGGAGATGTTGTTGTGGTCGAGAGAGAGTGTCTTGAGCGAAGGCAGGGTGCCAAAGGCTCGCTCGGACAGAAACTTTAGGCTGTTCTTGTCCAGGTTGATGGAGGACGCCTCGCATGGGAACTCTTTGGGCAGGTCCATCATGTTGACGTGGTCACACAGGACACTGCAGCTCTTCTCCTGAGTACACGTGCAACTGGGAGGGCAGGAGCGAGTGCAGGCCCACAGGGCCAGGGTCTGAGAGGGGAGGAGGAGGAGGACGTACACTGGAGAGAAGGGAAAGGAGATGTGTTAGAGGGTGCCATTTAACCACAAATTTCTGTCTATTCAGTATGTTCATGAAGGTAATGTTTTGGAAAAAATGCACAGAAACACTGATTAATGTAAAACTAATAATGGATTAAACTATTTTAACCTATTCTAAACTTTGACCTTGGATATACTTAAATGGGTTTATAAACTGCAAAACAAAGTCAAACCATTTCATATTATTGAATAAACAGTTAGGTTACAGAATCAAGCTGTTATATGGAATTTCTTTACTATGTGAAGTCTATTTTATATAATGAAAGAGTATATAATTTCCTATTTTTAGAATGAACCCTTAATTTACATCACACTGAAGTGTAAACAGCCACATTGATTAATCGGTATTGAATACCACGCTACGGGTTTGTACTTGAACTACATGGTCTGAACTGCAGAGAAATGCTGATATTTACTTGACACAAAAAAGCCTTTAATGAACTTTCAGAGAGAACTTCCAGGACTCTATTACGATAATTATACAGAAACAAAACGCTAGTCATGCAGCATAAGCAATCACTTTGCAAATGAGTCTCGTTCTCCCAGCAGTTATGGGAAGATTACAGAGAGCACAATCAGAGACTGGAGGAATAATTTAATGTGTGGCCTCCCTCTGTCCTGCATCTGCTCTGCACATTGAAATTATGGTGATTAAGAAAGGACAGATTAGAGATTACACAAATACACTAGGTCTTGTTTGTTCCCTTAAATTCATATAAGTAGAGATACTGTATTTCAGCAGCACATTGTAATTTGAGCAAATGCTTTAATGTAATGTCCTCAGAAGAAACATTAAGACCAGTTGAATTGAATAGCTGAAGAAACACACCAAAACGATGACACCAAGAAACATAACAGCAGAAATCAGGGACTTACCAGCAATTGCGACGGAACACATAACTGGTTTCTCTCAGCTGTGGATTTTTAAGATAACATGAAATATTTTGCAAATTAACTTCTAAATTTCCACGAAGACATTTCAAAAACAATTGCTGAACATCTTGGCATCAAATAAAATGTTCCATCTGCACTGACAAAAGTGCATCCACAAGTTTGCCCAACATGAATATGTCTGTACCGCTTTACTCCAAGTGAAAATATGAATGGATTAAAGGCTCTATCGCTCAGCATTTGTGTTTGTATGTGTGTACACATCCACTAACACCAGAACTCCCCTTCAGAAAGCCATCACTTAATGGCAGAAAAATCCTAGGATTAGAAGCGTTTAAAGCAGTACTCTGAAATCAAAGCGAGCAGAAATGACCCTGGGCCTCAATAGTACATGCAGATTACAGTCTGCAATCTCCTTATATAAACCAGTGGCCGTAAGTTACTGTAACAAACTAATGTAAACTTTTCAGGAAACAATTGCCAAGTACTGTATGTTAACACCTTTCATTAGAGGCTCTTCTACCACCCCGATTTCCAATTAGGGGACAGCGTGGTCACTTTTCACTAAGACAAATAACAGAAGTAATATAACACACAATTACAATTCAGGATGAAATGTACAAACAGATTTGTTTTTTAAAGAAAGTATCTATAATACTGGAGCCATCAATCTTCAGCAGTCCCATGTTAAAGTGCAAATTGAATTACTGGTGAATGCTAATGATTTAACAAAAAAAAAAAATAATTTTAAAATTTATACTGCTCAAAAAATAAAATCAAATAACAGTCCTAGTTTGTTACATAATCTCATTTTCATAAACATATTCATAAACACACCAGGAGTAATATTTAGAATATTTAACAATAAAACATTTCATTACAAAAATTTCGTAAAAAAAAAAAAAAAAAAAAGTTTAAGACACCATTAGTTAAGGCAATGGCACCGTTTTCCCTGAAGCATCAGACTATCCGACTACCACCTACCATTTTAGGGCAGAATTTAATAATTTAATCATTTGTGAGAGATCCTACATTGTTTTATACAATGGCAATTCATCAATATGCATTTAGACCTGGTAATTTTAAGATGTGTAGTCCTATTAGTCCTGTAATCAATCATATAAAAATATACATACTGTATTTAGTTAATTTATAGGGGTGTAACGATACACTTAAGACAATTATGATCACAATACTTTAACTCAAATACTTTGAGAGTGTGTGTGTGTGTGTGTGAGAGAGTGAGAGTGAGAGTGAGAGTGAGAGTGAGAGTGAGTGAGTGAGTGAGTGAGTGAGTGTGTGTGTGTATATATAGCAAGACATATTGTAAAAAGTTAACAAAATGCAGTATCGATTAAAAGCTAAATTTGGTATTACAAGGTGGACTTGAACAGGCTTGGACATGGTCCTTGTGCCCAGTGCCCAGGGAAATTGTGACACCAGAATAAAAATATTCATGATTCTGAAGTGGAAAATACACAATGTTAGACATATGCTTGCACTCTGTCTCTACATACATACATAAAATAATATAGGTCCTTTTTTACTTGTAAAATCAGACATTTGGCATTATCAGGACCCATCTAACCGCCAGCAGCCGGTGATTTAATATTTATGGACGGTAAATTTTCTTTTTTACCAGTCATTAAAGTTATGACACCAATCCCCCGTTTCACAGACAAGGCTTAAGCTAGTCCCAGACTAAAATGCATGTTTGAGCTGTTTTAACTGAAAGTAACTTGCACTGACATATCTTAAAATATGTCAGTGCCATTGTCTTGTCTCAAGATCCACACCAGTAATGTTTTTTTCTTTCTAGTGAACATTTATAAAAGCTACTTAAATGCCCTGTTTGAACTAAGGCCTAATCCTGTCTTAGGCTAAGCCCTGTCTGTGAAACTGGGCTCAAAATTTTAGATACTACTGAAAATTCACAATTCTCTGTTCCAATTTCGATACCACAGCTAAAACTACTAGCCTAACATACATTTAAAACATTAAAGACAAGTGAACAGTAATGAAATAAGAGCGAAAATAATCAAATTACAAGTAATGGCACAAATAAATACAGTGGAACAAATATACAAATGAAAAAGTGCTTTTCAGGTAGGTTTTCCCAGGTAGATCTGTCAGTAGTATACAGGTACAAAAATAAGTTCAAGTAATTAAATGTAAAATAATCACTGTATAAATTAAACAATCCTTATTGAAGTTACAAAAGTTATTCAGTGAAGAGCAGTGAATGATTTTTTTCTTTGTCCTTTGTTGTTTGCTTAACATTAAAAACGCAGACATCAGCAGTATTAGGATGCTGTCATTTTCAGACCTAATGTATGGATCCAATACACTGATACTGTACACATGCGTTTTCTTTCTCAACTGTTTATGTTCACTTAAGACAAAACCGACTATGTTTACTAGGATACTTGACAAGACGAGTATAATTTTGACATAACTGACAATTTTGTGTGAATTCGTCCGGTTCAAGCATGAACTAACCCTTTAAATAGGTTGTTTGCATCCCTGTACAGACTTCAGAATGATCCTAGTGTCGGAAACAAGTAGATGGTTTATTTTAATGGCAACCCGGATTGCACCGGAGGATTGTGTGTTTATTCTAAGCATTTATTTTGTAAACGAGGCACTATGTAATGGAGAGTTTGCAAATAAACTTGTTGAAAGATGAAGCAGCCAATATTGGATCTGACAGCAAGTTAATCATTTCATAATGCTTTGTCTGTAAACCATGGTTTTATATGGATCATGTTTTCAAAACACTCATGTACAATAGCGAGTGGCCACTGATACGTTTTCCTATGCAACAATGTTAGCCAATCATAACAATGGCTGTTTACTGACAAGCCTTGGAAGAGCCGCCCCTTAAAAACTGAATTTCAGGCAGAGGGTCATAAAGCTTGAACACTTGAACCATTAGGTACCAGCCACATGGAGCATCACCCAATGAAAGTAGAGGAAATAAGACAAGGGACACTAAGTAAAGAAGGAATTTTCTATTTGTAAACAAACTGGCATCAACTAAAATGTCAAATAACTCCACTGAATTCAAATTAAGAACAGCCGTTACAATGTTTGACCACATTTCAGCTACATCAAACACCTAAGAAACCATGCTTGATTTGTAAGGAATTTGCATCAGAAAATTTTATTTTGGTAAAATCATACAATAAACGCACAGCCGAGTTGTCTCATGCAGTGCAGACCCTAGAAGCTACGACAAAGCAAATACTAAATCTAAGGAGCTCTGGTGTCCTCTCAGGGAGCAAACTATTCTCCTATTTCCATCTGAATGAAGGGCAAGGGGTGTGATTTCAGTGTTTCCAATACACATTAAGACTTATTGCTAGCGTGGACACTTGCAGCTTCTCCTGAGTGGACTAATACCAGAGTCACCGTATATGTAAATACAATAGAGATCAACCACGTGTTGAAAGTTGCCATGTGCCAGACATTGACAGAAACAAAACGTCAACAGAACAAATGTCAATCTGTTGGACAGAAAAAAGCACACATTTGGAGAATCTGGACACTTTGTGCACTGATACTTTTTTTTTTTTTTTTTTTTAATTACTTTTTTTTAAATGACTTTTGATTCCAAACCTTGGCATGTTTTTTTTCCCTGTTTCCAATTTTGAAAGCCAATTGGTAATTCCATAGCGACAGTGTGCCGTTAGGCCTTTAAGAGCTGTGGAAACTGACCGAGTCCATTATGTCTGAAACATTAAAAAGCTCACGCTACCCCGAAATATAGAAATTTTTCACGCATACAGGTGACATTCAACATTCAAGTGCCAGTGTTTAGGTATTGTCTTTTGGTCAAGTTACTTGAAACTTTCAAAGAATCACTTTGAGGCTTATAAAAATAAATATTTCTCAAAAAATGCTTAATAAATTACACAAAACTAGCAGCAAAAGTAGAATCTAGAAATCTGTGTGCAAATAGCTAAATTCCCCACTGCTGATCGCCCTGGTCCCAAATAAATCCTGGTAAATAGTGAGAACCCTTCCCCTTTTGTAAACAAGCTGCGTCTCTCCAGTCTCCTGACACAATATTTGGAAGCTTGAGGACATGCACTCAAGACACGCGTATAAAACTCGAAATGTGCAATAAAAGAACTTTGTAAAACTTGATGGGCACAACGTACACGGGCCTAGACCTAACTAAAGTAGCACCATTCAACTTGAAGTTCTCAATACTGTCAGTGCATCTGCTTGAATTCATCAGTTAAAAAAAATAAAAAATAAAAAATAAGTCAAGGCACAACTCACTTGAGAAGAATATCTATTGCACTTGCGATAAATGCCTTATTTCTCCTCCGCTCGACTGCTTCCTTCCTTTTCAAGAAAAGAAGCAGAAAACTGGCTCCTCAGCCAGTGGTTTAGTTCACATCTAACCAGATGAATTTCAGGAGCTGACAGCATTCGTATACCTGGTGTCCAGCTCCCGCAAAAGAACAGCGGGACCAGATACGAGTTAAAAATGGTGGCCTGCCTAACTGCACTCGCGTCAGGCCCAACGCAAACAAACTCCTGGTTCGGATCCGCCAATGCCTCAAAATGAACTCACGCTGCCTCTACCTACAGAAAAGGGAGCCATGCCTGCTGCGCAGCTTGAAAAGAGAGGACGTTTGTATTAAAAGAAAGCCTGCAACAATTCATTAGTCTTCTCTTCTTGACCAAAAAACAAAACACTAGCATGCGTATATGACCAAAGCGGTCATGTTCCAAAGGCACGGCCGCTTTGGTTCTGTGGTCCTTTTGTAGCCATTTGAACTTCACTTTCAGGATGGCAGGCATTTTTTGTTTTGCTGACATTTGTAAAGAAACGTTTTACCAAAAAACCTTAGAGTTTTTCAATAAAACCACATCTGCTTCTCTAAAATGTTTCAAAAAAAAAAAAAAAAAAAAAAAAAAAAAAAAAAGGAAAAAGTTGTAGTTAACAAAAAATGCTGCCCACTTACAGTGGCTAGCATGTGGTTCTTACTAGCTGCCATAACACTGTCAAGTCAATTAAAACAAGTGGATTAAGAAGTTCCAGCATTTTGAATTTTCAAACACTGAGTGTTTCCAATATTTCATCATGAATATCACAACTGGAATGGCCTTTTCAAGACAACCATATTCCTAAATAGGTGTCTCTCCAGGATAGAGTGAGCAAAACAAAACTAAAGTCAGACTGATTTGTCCCTTGTGACACAGTTGCTTCACAGAGCGTTTCAGACGTCTGCAAAGTGCCTGTGATGGTGCTTTGCTTTGTGGCTTGTATTGTTGGCTTCATGATATCGGTGATAATTTGAAGTTCAAATGGAACAGCAACTCATCGAGTCACATTATCCCAGTATTTGCCAAGGTTTGATTAAGTACAAGCTTTCAAACGCCTTTACAGCAAAAAAACAAAACAAATTAAGCTCTTGGCCAAGTTCACTCGAAATGAACAAAACAAAATTCCTGTCTATATTCAAAAAGGCACAGTACATTCACATACAAATGATCCTCTTTTTTTTTTTTTTTTAAACAACAAAAAAAAAAAAAAAAAAAAAAAAGTCAAAAACCTAGGTGCTGTAATAGATCAAATACACAAGTGGGCATCCTTGATATTCTGCTCCGGTTTTGCCACAGATCAGCTCCCTTTAGAATGTGGGCAGAGAATCACAGCGTGTAATGTACCGAGTTCATAAAGCTACACGGGGTTAGAGTCTGGCTATGATAACGTGGTTTCCGTTCAGCTCTAGTTTGGCAAACATTTTTTTTTTTAGTTGCCCCACCAGTCCACCTGGGCATAGTTTCCTCCATAGTTTCCATAGTTGCCCCCGTAGCTGTCACCGCCGAAACTCCCAAAGCCACCTAAAACAGACACTGATGTCAGGACTGCTTTCAATAATATAAAAAAAATATTCCACTTTAAAATGTACACTTTACATTAATAAATACTGTAAAAATATTTTTCATCGTTAGTTTGTTAATCTATTCATAAATAATAAAATGTTAATCTATTATGCAAAGACATGCGTTAATGAATGAAATGCTGTAAAACAGATTTAATTTTTAGGCCATTCCTAATGTTTGAATTAATGTTAACTAATTGAACCTTAAAATGTTAACTTGACAAATCATAAGATGGGGCTTAAAAATGAAACTAACCCTTATTGCCTCCAAAACCTCTGTTCCCTCCATGGCCACCAGCACTGCGAGCACCACGGTTGCCAAAAGTGTTTCCACCCCCAGCCATCTGGCGGTAATCCCTGGCCCCAAAGCCACCAGAGAATCTGGAGAAGAGTAACATGTCATGAGCCTGGAAAATATATAAATCCAATGGGAAGATTTGGCGAGTAGGAGGTTTCCTTACCTTTTGGGTCGCCCACGGTTGGTGCTCTTGTGCTGGTGCTCGTAGGCTAGGTTCTCAAGCCAGGAAGGCACCTCCTGTTTGGCCTCCACCAAGATATCCAGCAGATCTTTAGTGATGTTGCTGTTCTTATCATTGTAGAAGGATGTGGCCAGCCCTGAAGATACATCAATAATTCAAACAGATGTTCTGGCAAAAATAAGGTGCCTACAAGTTATTTCTATAAACAGCAAACTCACCAAGGTTTCCCACACGGCCTGTACGACCAATGCGGTGGACGTATTCCTCAATGTCACTGGGCAAGTCAAAATTGATCACGTGTTTCACATTGGAGATGTCCAGGCCACGTGCAGCCACCTATCAAGACAAAAACACAATCAGTCAAACAAGCACAAGGCAAACCACATGCTTCCAGTGAGCTCACAGACTCTACTCACAGCAGTGGCAACCATGATAGGGCAGCGTCCAGAACGGAACTGCTGGAGCGCTTCCTCACGATCACGCTGAGAGCGGTCGCCATGGATACTGGTGCAGGCATAGCCCTCGCGGTAGAGGAAGTCCTCAAGAGCGTCGGCACCCTTCTTAGTCTCCACAAACACCAGTGTGAGAGAATCCTTGCCTGCAAGGAGACAGTATTAATGCAGAAGTGTATTTGTGCATTTGTAACCATAATTATCTGAATTCAATGCAATATCAGCCAGTTTGCATCTCTACTGAAGTTTTGGCATGACTGCCATTTGCATGTAAGAGGATGAAATTGTCAAGCACACTGCCATTTAAAAAAAAAAAAAAAAAAAAAAAAAAGTTCACTACATGACTCTTCCCTCCCTTTAAGATACTAACAGAAGCCTTCTGCTACAGTCCTTGCTTAGATAATGTTGGCATGGTAACAATGACCCACAAGACTTTCTAAATCTAAAAGCACCTGTGACTCAGTGTTGCTATGGATATACATGAGAGCTTCATCAAGAGCCAGTCACTGTATCTACACATTTACTAGCATAACAGAAAAACCTAAAGTACCATCTTTATCTCTTCTGCAGCACTAAAGTCACTTCTAAATGAGCAATGGGGGGAAAAATTTCTTACCTGACTCTCCTATTCCACTCTATTAATATTAGTTCTACAAATGTTCTGCTACATATACAATAAAATATGTACACCCACGTATACCATCTGTTCACACAGAGCTTGACCAAGTCTGTTATTCTTACAACATATGACCCGTTGACATTAGCCAGGTTTCCATTACAGATTTATGCAAAACTTTTGCGATATTTTCTGAATGTACTATTGCGAAATGATGGCGTTTCCATTAACTGATGTTATGCGACTAAAGTGAAATTTTTTCCTCACGCGATAAGTCATTCCAAAAATCATGGCAACGGATGTTAGTAGGTTTAAGTATATCGCAGCCACTGCACTAGCCATTATTTTTAAATCGGAGGAGACATAGGCATGTTATCCAAGCAATAGCAAGGAAAGCCCCTTCTATTTAGGAGCGGCCACATATGAGGTGTTTCTGGGTGTTTCTCCCTCCTATCTGCTTTGAGGTCTTGATAAATTGTGGCATTTGGCATTTGCCTTTTATGAATTTAATAAAGAACTCTGTTTTGTCTTTTGTCCAAACATACTGCGCCATCTTTAAAGAATGATCAACTTTTACATACGCCAGGTGACCTGTAAATGTGAAACAACTTTCTATTGCAGTTCTGTGAAATATTTCTTTTTTGAAATGCCTGAAAAACCACCTCATGCAATATTTTTTGCGATATATGGGAGTTTTTACGAAATTGACATGTTTCCATTGGGCATATTTTCAATTTGAAGAGTAATGGAAACACAGCTACTGTAAAACAGTGGACAAGGAAAGGCATCTAACCTGTGGCATTGAGCAGGTCGAGGAGGAAGGAGCGCTTGTCATTCTCTTCCACCCAAACCACTTTCTGGGTGATGTTCTCTGAGGTGGAGCCCACGCGGCCCACAGCCAGGAAGATGTACTCCTCCAGAAAGTCACGGGCCAGAATCTATAAATAAAAAAGGTACAGATGCAAAGAGTTCCTTATTAATAGAGGTTCATGCGGAGTCTTGCTAGTAAGCCTCAAATTAAATGCATGCATACCTGGATCTCTTTCGGGAAGGTGGCACTGAACATCATGGTCTGACGAGCACCTTTTGGAGGCATGGTGTCCTGCTCCACAATACGTCTGATCTGGGGTTCGAAACCCATATCAAGCATTCTGTCTGCCTCATCCAACACCAGATATCTACACAAAATATATCAAGACACTTTTCAGAACCAAGATGTATTGGAGGTTAAAAACAACCTACAATGATTCTGCTATCAGCTTAGATCTTTTCTGTGCTACACTTACTTGCAGTAGTCCAGGCCAATCTTGCCTCGCTCCATCATGTCTACCAGACGACCAGGTGTGGCCACTAGCAGGTGACAGCCTCTTTCCAAATCACGGATCTGCTGGCCTATATCTGCGCCTCCGTATACTACACACGGGCGCACTCTGGAGCGATAAGCAAACTGCAGAAGATGAGAACAAAAATTTGTTGTGAGATAAGATTTCAATTGAACCAACTTTTGCAAACCTGTAATTGGTTCTTCAGTAAGATATACCTTTCTGGCCTCATCATAAATCTGAAGAGCAAGTTCTCTGGTTGGAGCCAGGACTAGAGAGATGGGAAACTGCTTACGACGGACGTACTTTCCATTCTCCTGCTTAAGACCAAAACAAAATGTATTAGTCCTAGAAGCAGAACTTCTTTCCCCCCCTCACAAGACTCTTTGCATTACTTTAGACCAATAATAAATCATTAAATTGATCTGTATAATAACCTGAGCACTGGCTTTGGTGGCCTGCAGTGCCTCTCCAGGTCCATCAGTGTAGATCTGACTGAGAACAGGAAGCAGGAAGGCTGCAGTCTTCCCCGAGCCTAAGTGAACGGAGCATACACACAAAGCATACTCTCAAACAGCTGCACACTGCAGTTTCATCCTGACAGGGCAGCTAATGCCACACTTTGCACAACCTGGTCTACACTGCAGCCTATTCTGACAAAGCCCAACCTGCTGAGACAGGAAGTGGCTCATCTAAGGGCAAGCTCACACTACAGGACAGTAAGACTACCTGAATTGATGTAATGCTCACACTACACAAGGTTTCTTGTCATCTGTTGTCATCTTGTCATAGCAGCACGCATACTACACAACACTTACGAGGTGCACAAACAAGACATTTGGTCAAGAGGTAGTTCCGACCAACAGCGGGGAGAAAAAAAAAAAAAAAAGAAGTAGTAGTAGTTCTGGATTAGTTCCACCTTTTTGTTGCTTTGCACACACTACAAGATCATGTGGCAATAATATCAAACAGGTTTGAAAATACTGCAGTCTGTACAGTCTCAGATCATGTCATTAATCGGCGCAAGAAGCAACAGCCGATTTGGCAGCGATCCGGGGGTTTTGTCGCAGACCTTGGAAATCTGTTTGCGACCACAAAATTCAGCCAAAAGTCATGTAGTATGAGCTTGCCTTAACCCTCACGTAAAGGGACCACATGAAGGCAAGTGCTGTTAGGTTAAAGTTTTAGAAGATGAGAAAGTTGACATACGAGTGACTCAAATCAAAGCAATACAAATGTCTAATGATGTGACTTACAGATTACCATTCTCACTATTCAAAAATAAAATGTTTTATGTTGCATTTCCTAATGAAGTCACCGGCCAATGGTGCGTAACTGCATTTGGCACTTTTTGGACTGCATACAGTTGCATTCATGGATGCGTCACTGAACGTTTGAAAAACATTTAATTATTCATTCAATGGCATGAATTTGGGCTCTCACAATTACTCATTTTACTTAAGTCAACCAGAAAAGTATTCACTTAAATGGGTCAATGTTTACATTATGTAAATGACTCGCAACACAAAATGCAGTATCGGCAGTCTTTGCCATTTTTGGCAAGTCCAGCTAAAGCTATCTGCATTGTCCAACAGTGCAAAAAAGTAAAGTAAAGTAATGTCCTGTTTGCTTAGTTTTACTGTAACCGCAGACTACATTTGCAATTATGTGATACAGTAATGCAATTTTAAACCATTTTCCTTCAGCAGACTGACACGGTGGTCCACTGTCTAATGACCCACCTGTTTGTGCACAGGCCATCAGGTCCCTCTTGGCCTTGATGATGGGGATTGCATACTTCTGAACAGGAGTAGGGCGTGTATAGCGGCTTAAGTTGATGTTGCCCATAATGATCTCGCCCATATCCACATCATGGAACTGAAAAGATAAACAGAAATTATCCAAACATTTCATTTGCCAGTCTTGCACCTCATTTGTTTTGCTTTGACACTTGATTCTACAAGACACTATAATCATTAGGCTTACACTCTCAATATGCCCAGGAGAGTTTGTTCCAGTGGCCTCCACAGGAATGTCATCATACTTCTCAAAGTTAATCCCTGTGTTGCTCCCAGAGAACAGCTCACTGTCATTCAAGAGAGAGACAGAAGAGAAAACAATGGCTTAATCACAACGACAGATGGACTCAGGAGACAAGGCACAGCGAATTTAGCAGTGGGCCACTTACTTTTCTAGACGCTCGTTGGGGGGCATTGGCTTTGACCAGTCCTCTTCATCTCTGGACTCTTCAACCCAACGACTGTTCCCTCCTGTTCCTCCTCCAAAGCCTCCACGCTCATATCTACCAAGAAAAAAAAAATGTTTGTAATTAAAAACACTGCAGCACAGCATAAACACACTAAATTTCTTCTGAGCACATTGCATTAAAAAGCTTATTTTATTATTCTATTGTTTAGAAAAGTAATAGCCAATTAATAGTAGTGCAACTCAAGCCACAAAACACAGACATCTGTAGCACAGGTACGGCAATTTATGGCGACCTTTGTAGAAACAATGGGCGATACAGACAGACAAAAACCATTAGAGGATTTTAGATTATCACAAAGCTAAATTTGTTTTTGTTTTTTTAGCACCTTTGAGCTTAAATGTTCAAATGCACACAAAAACATAGCAAAATCTTGGCAAGTATCTTTAAACACAGTCCTTTAAGTAAACAGAAACCATTGGGAATTTGAGAACTTACATTAGTTAGGCTAGTATTAGTTTTTGCTGAGATATTGAAATTGGTGTCAAGAATTATATCTAAAACAACCTTGTTACAATACAAGCACTGCACCCTTCCTCACCTTCCTCTTGAGCCAGCTCCCCTGTCATTGAAGAACGCAGACTTCCCTCTGTCAGAACGCCCACCAAAGCTAGTGTAGGCATCTCTGTTTACCACTGAGTTCCAGCCTCCATCTTTGTTCTCATAAGTGCCATAACCTACAAATCAATCATGTTAGACAATTAAAATATATACACAACTCGCAAGGAGACATTTACACACAGTTTTCAACTAAAAAAGAAAATTGTTCATGCATAAGTGTTAGTCGTTTTCACGGATCCGTGTGAACGTTTTGACAATGTTGTACACGAAAAATGCAAAGGAATAACTTTTCAGATTTTAGTACATAGTTGCCATGTAACCCTTAATATATATATTTGATCATTTACAAGACTTGTAAAACTCACCTGCATTATGCATTGGCTGGTTGAAGGAACCACCGTTCCTGCTTCCACGAAAGCTACCACGTCCTCCTCTGTCATTGCGAGGAGGTCCACGGCCAAAGTTTGCAGTCCCATTCATACGACCATCATGATACCCATTGACGAAACCATTGCTACGACCGCCGTCCCATCCTGGAGAATCTTCCAAAAAATGAGAGGCAGGTAGAGGAGATAAAGATTGAGGAAATGACTCTAATTTATAGCTTAGCTCAAAGCCAAGACTGGTTTCAGTGATGGTTGAGTGAGTGGCAGATGTGAAAAAGCCAGTAAGCGATTTGCTCCTACGGCAGCAAATAGAACAATTCAAGTCAGTTGAGTGAACCAGACAAACAGGATCATGGCACTTCTCAAAATAAAAATAAAGCAGATCAAGAACACAGAGCACAATAGGTATCTTTGGGCAGAACTGGCACTCCTGGTGTTTACAAAACCATACAAATCAACCTGTTTGGTCATCCTAGTGACTCACCCATCTATTGCATTCTGAGAAGAAAAAAAAAAAAAAAAAAAAAATGTTTAAGGAACAGAGCACACACACTCCCAAAAAAAAAAAAAACAATCACATAATGTGACCTTTTATAATGCAATGTACTTTATCAAACGAGGGTGTAAACACGCAAAAAGAAAAGTCTTACAAGTGCTAGAGCTTATACAGATGAATCACCACATAAATGGGTGATCATTTTCTGTCTGAAAACTGGCAAAAGCAGGCCAAGCCATGCCACCGTCCGTTGCTCTAATTTACCACAGCGATCAGCCCAGCTGATAACACTGGTTGCGTCCTCATTTCCATCGGTGGCTACACTGCTGTCGGTACGCGCAGGAGAGGCTGCAAGTGACACACAGAAATTAGCCAGGACTACGCACATGCATATACACTCTTCATTACTCCAGTCTACAAAAACAGGCCAAAACAAATAATTTGCATTTCTAACCTCAGATGTGGTTATACCACACAACCAAACATCATTCAAAATTTACTTTACAAAGCTTTCCACGATTACAATCACTGCTGACCTACTTGCTAATCAGAAAGCCAAGCAATATTGTCAAACATATGATGAGGAATCATCAAAAATACCCTTTGTGTTAAGCAATAAATGCAATAAAAGGCAAAGGAAACAGCAAAGAAACCCCAAGTAAAATAAACATTCACCTACATAGTCTTCCAATAAATATAAACTTGGGGGTGGGGGGAGGGGGGCTGGGTGTTTCTTGGCAAGTATGAAACCAAACAATTGACGTGGCAGCAGTGAAACATGTCAAAGCTCAGATCAGTTGATTTTGAGCTAATTGGAGTGAACAAATTATGTTGTGGTTTAGTTAAGAGATGTTAACATGAGCATCACTTAGTATTTAAAAAGAATGGCCACACGATTAGGCATGCTATTGACATGTAGCATCAGAACACATCTCAAGAAAAGTCCACAAATTTCAGTCTCAGGGTCTCGTTAAAGTGCAGTGATGTCACAGAGGGCAGAGAGCAGAACAGAGGGACGATGCACAAGTCACATGCATAGAGATATACCACATCTGTCCGGCCAGCCACTAGTGTAGGTGTGATAAAATGAGAGCTCCTGGGACGGATATCTCTGGGAACCTGAGCAGAGGCACAGGGCACTTAAAAGACAACTATTCCTTCACACAGGGAGGAACGCAAGAGCAAATCAGGTTGTTTTGAATAGTTACCGGTCCTAAAGTCATTCCATCCAGTTGGACAGTTATGCCTGTATCTTTGGTTTCCCTCAGGGTGCCAACTCTGAGGATACTGTTTGGGAGAAACTTGAGGAACAGTTTCACATTGTCAGAAGATGCCGAAATATTTAAAAGCATTCAAAGGAGTGTGTGTGCGCATGCTATCGCATATACAAGCCTCTTTCCTATTCGTTCACATTTAGAGAGTCAATCTGAACAGAAGAAAGGAGAGGAATGCAAGCAACCGCAGCTGCTGGATAATCACAGGGAGCAGTCAGACAAAGCTATCAAAGCTTTTCAGACTCAAAAACGACTCCTTCAGTTTCATAAAGTGTGAGGTTCACTCAACACTCAGAACTGGCTTTAAATGTCTGGCCTCAAAGTACTGGCTCTGAAGGCATGGAATTAAATTTTCATGCATCTTGGAAGCAAAGCACCTTCAGCAGAACCTGACCAAGACTTACAGCTCTGTACTGGTGCCACTGAATAACCGCTCTGTCTACCAGAGGAATAAGCATTTCCTGCTGTGAAAAAACAAGAATGAAGTCAAAGTGTAGAAAGAAACTCAACTGATTATCAAGCATTGATTTTAACATCTAAGAGGATTTACAGATCATGGTGTAAAGTGATGAAATGGAGAGTGGCTCATGTAAATTGGAATGAGAAAATTATAACCTAAAATGATTTATTGATGTAAAAGGAAGGCTCAAAAAACTTTTTGAATAGAGTCCCAAAAGATATTATAGTGAACTAACACTAGGGATGCTCTGATCAGGATTTTTGCAGCCGAAACAGACTAACGAAGAAAAGATTAAACATTTAGACTAACCCTGAGAGCATTTTTAATAATTGTAAGTGATTTCAAGTGGCTTACTTTTAGTAACTCTACAAAAAAAACAAGGTATCATCAAGTACATGATCTCATTTAATAGAAAATCTTTTAAATTTTGAAAATAGATTTTGATCATGTTTGGAGGTTCTGATGTTACAACACTGCTAAGAAAACCAAAGAAAAAGTGATGGAATTGATTTAGTTATTATTTATGCTTGACATTGATGACAATTATAAAGTATATATATGACAGGTATGACAGTTTGGTTTAGTTGTCAGCGCGGTTTAATCTGTGAGCTCCTATTGTATGACGCACTGTAAATCAAGACCTGTCGATCGATCAAATACAAGCACGCTCCAGCTGTAAAACAATGTCCGATTGGTCTCGACACATCGTCCCTATCCACCATACCCGAGATTGAGATTCCATTGGATGAACTTTCAGATCCTGGAAGTCCTATAGCTTTAGCCACACAGAGCATCATGTTATGCTGTGTGTTGGCTCGAATGAATCGAGACAAACTGCTCTAAATAAAGATGTGTGATTTACTATGGTTTACTAATGTTTCGCAAAGTTACAAAGCAGAACGTGGCACAAAAGCCTCATCTGTATACTGTTAACATGCGTGTCGGCAGCAACGTTTTACGGTTTTACCTCATCAAAATGCAATCAGTTTGTGAGACCGGCCCAAATTTAGTGACTCCCTATCGAGTCATAGAATGTGATTATTGGCCGATACCGATCTGCAGCCGATCGATCAGAGCATCCCTAGCTAACAAGCCACTAAAGTGCTTTTGTTTATCAAGTATTCTCATATGACAGCAATTGCGAATCATACATTTAAGAAAAACAAAAGCACCCATCAAATAAAATTATAATAAAAAGCAACTCAATGGCCAAATCTCAATTCAAAACTTTGCATCTGCAAACTTCTCATTTAATAAAAATCCATGGTTTGTAAAGTAAACCAGAATAACATACCATTTTGTGATACGTCTTTGTTTCTCAAATGAGGAGGAATGTAACGCCCTGTAAGACGAAAGACATTCACTTATTTATTAATTTAATTTTCTTTTTTAAATCACTGTATTGAGTGCATTTAAATTGAAAGTTCAGGAACACTAGGGGGAATTTCAACTATGAGAAGGCTGTTTGTGCCTTCCATGGACATTCAATCTAAATGTCGTAAAAGCACTGAATGAAATAAAACTTACGACCAGTGCCAGCACCCTGTCCATCAGCTGAGTTCAAGTCTAAGACAGCAAGCTGAAAGACAGAAAGAGCAGAGGGTCATGCCAACCAGTGTAAACAGAAAACAGTACTGAGCATAAGAGTTTATCCAATTAAAATCTGGTAACGTGAAATTGTCTAGGTTGATAACGTGTATGATTTTTTCCTCCATGGAACACAAACAGACAAGTTAGGCCTCAATCACCTTTCCTTTCAGTGCATCTTTTTTCCCATACAGTAAAAGTAAAACAACATCCGCCTAACATCCTTTTGTGTTCCACAAGAAAGTCAAATAAGTTTAGAACAAAAATTGGGTAGAGTAAGTGATGACAGTTGTGACCACTGACATGCCTTGTAACAGCATGAATTGAGATGGAGCAAGAAAATTATATTGTACCAAATTGTGTCTATGTTCTACATGCGTGTTTAAGAGCTGTGTCACAAAAGTCATCTTTCAGAGAGGTAAAGCGTAATTGGTCACGTGACTGTTTACATCAGCCATGTAAAAATGTAACATGAAATCGAGACAGTATGCGGGGTCATTTATAGTTGTCAACTGTATGAAAACTCTTCAAAACTCTTTTTAGACGTTTTAAACCAATTTTCGGCCACAAATGTACCCGCTGAGATTAAATTATTTAACGTTAATCAAATTTCAAAAGCGCCTGCTACAAATGTTTTGCAAGCCGTCATGGCCCTAGTCAAGCCTAAAGCCTATGATAATAATACCAGGAGAGATACACTTCGAATTGGTTATAGTGGATGCTCTGCTCAAGAGATTGAAAAACATGTATAGTCCATCATCAGCCTGTTCCATGTTAAAAAAAAAATATATATATATATATTCAATCGTATCCAATTTAACGGTTGCATAGTACTACAGGCCGCAGACTCAATGTCCGACAGATTTCGACACCTTGCGTTTTTTAACTGTACTTGTAAGAATACGAACTATTTTAACGCTTTTACATAACCTGATAGAAACTCTATTTGGTGTTACGATGACGGGAAAGGTTGAATACTGATGTTGATTCTGGAATGCCGGTTACCGAAACGCGGAAAAAAACTAAACAGATAAACAGGAAAAGGCGTCGGCTGTGTGTAAAACAACACTTTAAACTCTAAATGTGGACATGAGAAATGACTGTGTCTATATATATCGTAAATTGTATAACTTTAATGAAAGAAAATATTATAACACGAGGAATTGCGGCTGTGACTCAACATCTACTGAGGTGCCTTCTTTGACAGCATTTTTGAGGCAACGAAATGCTAGGAGTGCTGCCTATGAAGGCAGCTCAGTAGGTTTTGAGACGTAGCCTGCGTGTCAATGCCAACCGATCAAAGCGATTACAAAGCTCACATATTTAAACATATTCATAACCTAACGTACCTGCTGCTCTAGACCGTGTGAACCGTCGACGACCACATGACTCATAACTAAAGAGAATAAGTGAGGATTACTCCTTTATTTCCGAGAAGCCGTTTCTTTGTTGTCTAAAGGATTTCAGCCAAGTCTCCTTTTATTACGACGTCACTTGATCTTTTGTAGTCCTGTCCTTCTCCAAGGGCTTTTTGTGCCAATACCGCCGTGGGGAAAAAAGAAGGAAATGTTTAAGTGTAAGTTATCCTCCCTCAGGCCTTGTATTGGCAAAAAAACGAAATTTAAGTTTCTTTCAGGACGTCTCCGTATTCTGCCCGCTGTGCTGATGGCAGCCCAGTGTGTGCTGTAGCTGTTGGCTTCAGGCTAAATGCCATTGGATCAGCGAACGGAGGAAAGACGTCACAGCGCCCGAAATATCGCGAGATGTTAGCCGTCTCTTGGCACGTAATGTGGAAAAGAAAAAGAAAAAAACGTATTATTATTTTTATTTTTTAAAGTGTTCTGAGCTTTGATAATCTCTGTACTTCTGTATTCCGACTTTGTACTTCTGTATTAAACTTTGTACTTCTGTATTAAAAATGTAAATGAATAATTCATATTCTCATTCAAGAATATATAAATCCTTTATGAGCTTTTGTACTTCTGGCTGACACTTTTATATCCCAGTTTTTATTAACTTATTTATCATGCATTTATTATTAATTTCTGCTACTTTTCAAGTGCATTCTATGTATAGACCAAGGTAAATATATCTCATCAAGAGGTCATCTTCAATCAAGATTTTTTTTCAAATTATGTAAAATGTGAGGAACATTATTTATGTATTTAGGATACATAAAATGCTATTTTTTTTTAACATTACTAAGGTAACTGAATCTATGTTTTTAATGAAACAAAATTGAACACAATATACAATAGCATAGTTTTAAACAATATACAATGATTTTAGACAGTTTGTCCAATGCATATACAGAATATAAATACTTTTAATGGGTATTTCTTCAACTTCTGCTACTTCTGTGATACATAAAATTCATTTTCTGGACAACTCTCTCCTAAACTCAGAAAAATATCTATGCACTGATGGCAAACTCTCAGAAAGTCTTTCTATGGCTTCAGGACCAAGAGCTGTACTGACTGCTTGTAACTGCACTATGGCGGTTGCAGATGGAACAACGTCAACACCTTTTACCCTACTCTGAGCCTCTCTGAATCCTACTCTGAATCCAGTATTGATATTGTCCTCTACTCTACATAAAGACTCTAAATCAGGATAGCTTTCATCTGACTGTTGGTCGTTTGAGTCACTTTTGGTTGATGCTTTGTTACGGCCCAACTTCTGAGTGAGATGAGACACTCGAGTGTGCAACTGTTTGTTCTGCTCTTCTAACTTAGCAATACATTGGATTTGTTCTTGTGCAATGGATAGAGTAAATTCTCTGTGGCAGCAGATAATGCCCTTCATATTTTTCTTCTGAATACAAGCACCAAGTACTTTTTTGCATTCTTCAATGGACCAAACTTTTTCTGGATGAATACCAAATTTCTTTGCCAATTCTAGTCTGACTGACTCGGTCACTATGGATTCCATGTGCTTTCCTAACAATGATTTGAATTCACTGTCTGTCCATGAAGGGGTAGCTATAGTCCACCTTTTTCAGTTGTTGGAATTAGTCTAGCATTCTTTCTCAACATTTTGTAATGTCTTTCAGGCACAACAGTACACTTTTAACACTTCCCTGGCGAGCAGAGGACAACCAATCTGACAAAGCAGAGGGTAACCTAGTGGCTAATACACATGTTTTCAACCTTCACTGGTAGAGCAGAGGATAAATCTTCCCTAATTCTACAGAGAATAAACCATCTCTAGCAACGTAGAGGATAACCACTTCCCTAGCAAAGCAGAGGACAAACTACTGTTAACACACTGTAACTGTTGTTAACCTTCCCTGGTTGAACAAAGGATGTATCTTCTCTGACAACACAGGATAAATCACCTTCCCTGGTAAAGAAGAAAATAAATCTTCCCTGATTAGACAGAGTATAAACCTTCTCTAGCAACGTAGAGGACAACTATTCTGTTAAACAACCTTCCCTGATTAGACAGAGTATAAACCAACTTCCCTGATTTTACAGAGGATGAACCACTTCCCTGGCAAAGCAGAGGATGGACTACTGTTAACACACTGTAACTGTTGTTAACCTTCCCTGGTTGAACAGAGGATAAATCTTCTCTGACTACACAGAGGATGACTAACATGTTAACAAAACCCTGCAGCTGTTTGTTAACACTTCTCTGTCAGCGCAGAGGATAACCACATGTACTGGTCTGTAGCAGTTCTTTGGATAGAGTGAAATTCAGTCTGGAGCAAAGTCAGGTGAGAAGCTCTATCCGGGTCACGGCACCAAAACTGTTGGAAATCTCAGAAGAGAAGACCAGGAGACTTGGATGTATCTTCAGCAGATTCTGCTGTTGGTCGCTGCAGTCATCAAGTCTAACTAAGGCAGTGTACATTGAAGTTTATATACATTTTAGGGGGCAGTGCTTAGGGATAGAGACAAAGCACCTGGGAGACGACCTTAAACAAAGCATGCAAATGAAGTATCCAGGTATAGGAACCTGTCCCAGACTCTAGAGTGTCGCAAGTCCTAATCCAATCAGCATAAATTCAATAAATGGGACAGGGGCTCCAAGAGCCAGTAAAGTCAAAAGGTGAGAATCTCAGTAATCTGACTCATTAGACATACAATAAAAAGAACAGGAACTGACAGAAAACTCTTGCTGGAAACTTTGCTTAACAGAATCATTCATCTGATGTTATCATCTTTACCTTAAAATGCTAAATACAATGTACTTCACATTAGTATTTCATGTGATGTTATGTCAGGATGTAGGATCAGCAGATCTTAAACAGATTCTTAAATTTGTAATCCCACAGTAGAAAGTTCTAGGGGGGCTTTTGGCTAAAAATTAACGTTTTATCTTTGACCATTTTCTGCCATACTTGCAAAAAGCCTTGAGGGACAAAATGTTGATCAGCTAAATTCTGACTTTGTGTAAATTATGAACGTTGTCAATTAGTAAGTCATGAAATTACCAAAAAGTACCAATAAATTACATAACTTGTATGTTCATTCTATTCATCAGGAGCAGCTTTCAGATGTTTCATTAACAGTTCATGTTAGTAGGCTATTGTGTATTTACCATGGTAACTGTTGTTTCCGTAACCACAAAATACCACTCAATTTTTACTTTGTTATATTTCTAAATGACTGTGGTGGTTCATACTAACTTACTATCTTTATTGTATTAACAAAAACTAGTTTGGGACTGCCATTTAATAGCCTTGCCTTATACTGTTTATTCATCAGTATTAGTCATATTCTTACAATTTATGTGTTAAGTGTGACGGTACTTGTGTGTGTGTGTGTGTCAACTATTACTGTGAAATAAATTTGCTTGTCTTTTAAAAGCAAATTTATTAAATATACAACAGTTCTTTCTGGTTCTCTTAAAAAAAAATAGGTCGCGGCCTAATGACCATGGAAAAAATGTGGGTCCCATGGTCAAACCAGCTGAGAACCACTGCTGTAAACCACTTACTGCTTTCATTATGCGTTCTTGCAGATTGTTCCCTGTTCAGCCTCTAGAGGGCGGACCGCGTACTGAACACACATCCGGGCACTTGACCCCCAGCTCCCCCCCATTTCTCCGGAAGAAAATCCTCATCGCTCCCTTTTGCTTCCTCTTTCCGTCAACGGAGTTTAGGTATGAGAAACAATCTTCTGTCTCTCTGCTCAATCTGATTGTAATCACCGCTTAAAGTTCACCATCCACGTATATAACAAGCTGTATATTGTCAACACATTAGTTAAGGACACATCTTTGCGCTTTTGTGTCTTAGAATGTTGAAATTGAATGTGATATTTATCATTGAAATGATGATGTCTCTGGTCATGTTGTGGCCTAGAGCACCGGTTCTTCTGAAACGACTCGGAGGACTTTCTGCTTATTTTACGAGCCTAGTTAATTTATTGACCAGCTTAAACGCTCTATTATGTTTTGTTTTTAACCGTACGTTTCGTTAGTGTGGGATACGGTTCGCTGCTAACTACTCGAGAGTCGCATGAATTCACTATAGCGGCTGTCACTGTGTTAGAGGGATAGTTAAATAAGGACAAATTAAGTACACTAATGAGAGTGTGAACCTCAAAATACAACATGGTACAATAGCATAGTTTTGTACAATAGAAAACCATTTGAGCCAATGCATATTTACACAATATATAAATACTTTTATGGGTAAAACTATATAGTTTACTCATTCTCATGTTATTCCCAACCTGTGTGACGTGCTGACAGCCTCAGTTGCCATTCACTTTCATTGCAGTTTTCTCTGTATAATGTGAAAGGTGTCCAAATCAAATGACACGCTCAATGTAAATATGGCATTGAAATGTCTCATTAAATGTGTAATTGCTTGTTTATGCAGGCCGCAATGGGACGTGTGATCAGGGGACAGAGAAAAGGTGCGGGCTCCGTCTTTAAAGCCCATGTCAAGCACAGAAAAGGTGCTGCTAAACTCCGTCATATTGACTTTGCTGAACGCCATGGCTACATCAAGGGGATTGTGAAGGTAGATTGTGAATTTTGTGGAAATTGTGGATTAAACAAAAAGGCCACTCATGTATCATCTAAAGGGAGGACTTACAAAAAAAAAAAAATTGCTTTCTCCTCTAGGACATTATTCATGACCCCGGCCGTGGAGCTCCTCTTGCTAAGGTGGTGTTCCGTGACCCATACCGCTTCAAGAAGAGGACAGAACTGTTCATTGCAGCTGAAGGCATCCACACTGGGCAGTTCATCTACTGCGGCAAGAAAGGTAATGCAAATTAAACCGAGAATAGGGCAAGCAAACATCCAGTCTTATGTTCACCTGTTGATCAAAGTCTCTGTGCTCGAACTGTTATAGCCCAGCTGAACATTGGCAATGTGCTGCCCGTTGGCACCATGCCTGAGGGTACCATTGTCTGCTGTCTGGAAGAGAAACCCGGAGACAGGGGCAAGCTCGCTCGTGCATCTGGAAACTACGCCACAGTCATCTCCCACAACCCTGAGACCAAGAAATCCAGAGTCAAGCTTCCATCTGGATCCAAGAAGGTCATCTCTTCTGCAAACAGAGCTGTTGTTGGTAAGCAAATGTTATGATTTAAGTTAATTAAAATATTGGCTGATAAGAATATCTTTTGGAGTAGTATTGTTCCCTGCTTTGCATGATTATAATTAAGATTGCTGATTAATTTGCATTTTCTAAAATCCTTAGGCTTGTTTTTTTCTATTATTCTTTTATAAAAGATAAAAGCTGCTGCCAAATGTATAAATTACAGAACTTTTTTTAATGGGGCTTGCCGGTGAAATGTTTTGTGATCGTATGGATCGATAATTTTATATTCTATAGCACAGGTTTCCCAAACTGGGGTTTCTGAGGGAACCTCTGGGGGTTCACAGTGTGAACTAACATTTGAATGACAATGTAAAGTTGGAATAAATCATTAAAAAAAAAAAAACAACAACCCTAAATTAGTCTAAAAAGATGACCTTCAGGTAAACAAATAATTTCATGTGTCCTTTACCCAACATCATAGAACTGAGAACTACATAACATGATCTCAGGGGGTATTTTACATAACTTAAAAAAAAAAAAAAAAAAGAAAAAGGTTTGTGAATCCCTGCTATAGCAAATGTGTAAGGGGTATTTGTGTGTTCATTTTGGTTTTAAAGTCTTTGAGACTGAATTCAATGTAAACTGAAGTTTACTGTCATATGTTAAAGGTGTTGTTGCTGGTGGTGGTCGTATTGACAAACCCATCCTGAAGGCAGGACGTGCATACCACAAGTACAAGGCCAAGAGGAACTGCTGGCCTCGTGTCCGTGGTGTGGCCATGAATGTAAGCAAATTTATTTTTTTGTGATTTAAGAATTTCAGAGTCTGATTCGTTCCCTTAATAGTGGTTTTAAATCTGACGTGTGCCGTTTCTTTCTCCAGCCTGTTGAGCATCCCTTCGGTGGTGGTAACCATCAGCATATTGGCAAGCCCTCAACAATCAGGAGGGACGCGCCCGCTGGACGCAAGGTCGGTCTCATCGCTGCCCGTCGTACTGGCAGACTGCGTGGAACAAAGACTGTCCAGGACAAAGAAAACTAATGTGTATCTTCATAATAAAATGTGTCCCAACAAATTCCACTTGCCTGTTGATTTCTTTGTCAGTTATCACTTACTATCTTTGCACAAACACAACTAGTGTTGTCAAATAAATACATATTAGAATGCTACATAGTACCTGCAGGATCTCAAGTTTTAAAGAAATATTTTACAGGTTAACCCTTTAACTTTCACCCCTAGATGGAGTTAATGGAAAAAATTATTTTTCCTAAAATTCTTATTATTGAACATATAAAAAATGACCTCAAGCAGTTTTTTGTCAATTTATGTTTTTATCTAAAAGATATAAAACTCTAACGTACGGTTGATGTCAGTTTATGGTAAATCTTACTTTACATTTGCAGTACTATTTTATGGGCTTTTCTAAATAATAAACATACCTGTAACAGTCTTAGATACCTTCCATAATTATCAGGGTCCACGTGAAATTGTTTATTTAAAAAAAAAAAAGGTGTTTAGAAATAAATAATACATTACATATTGTGGTCAATATAATATCCAGGCCATTTTCAGTGATTTTAATTCATAACCGTTAAATTAAGCAAATTTCAGTAAATTCAGGTAATATGGCAATTTAAAGCATTTTACACAACAGGAACATTTTTCGCAACAGGAATACTGCATGTTTTCAAGTAATCCTGAAGGCACTGATTAGCTGGTTCAGGTGTGTTTGATTAGGGTTGGAGCTAAACTCTGCAGGGCAGTGGCCCTCCAGGACTGAGTTTGCCCACCCCTGTTCTATATGAATGCAATCCAGACATGCTATATCTGCCATTTTGGCATTGCAATGTAAATTTTGTTGCTTCCATGCAATTTACACCTCAGTTCCTACCATCCGACTATTTTCACCCTTTACAGACAAATCAACCGTATGGTCACGCATAGTTTTGGAACTTTATGGCAAACAGGTGTTTCTGTATTTCTCTTATATTTTGCCATATTTCTATTGTTTAAACTCTACCCTACTAACTACAACACTGCGGTCTGATACCATGTTTGACCCTATTATTAGATGACCGATTAGCAGCTTCATTCTTTCATGTGCCTGACTGAAGTGTGCAAACTGATGCTGTCGCCTGAAAACTGAAAAGTCCCATCCCTCCATTACAAAAGCAGACAGTGGGGTGGGAAAATAGAGCTGTGGAAGATTTTTGTCTCATCTCCTTCTTTTGACTGATTTTTTTTACACTCAAAGTAAGGTCTACTGTATGGTTGAGAAATCAGTTGAATTAAACTATAAAAAACAAAATCAGTAAAGTAAAACTTATAGATGCACTTATGTGATTTAACTTGTGTTATAATACACTAGATTCAAATAAGTGTATTTTTTTTTTTTTTTTATTAGCTCCAGGGTTTTATTATAAATAAAGGGTCATGAAAGACCTGGAAATATTAGTTTTAAAATTGTATACAGACCTGGAAAAGATTTAACTACCTATTTATTCCCTATAGGAAATGTGTATTTTTATATATAGTTATTTTAGTCAGAGTCCGATCAGCTAGGAAGCATTTTAGTTCAATTAATTAAAAAAAATATTTTTCTATTTGCAATCATAATTGTTAAATACTACTGTTTTTTTTGACCAATGTTTAAAGTTGAAACAATGGCATGGGAAATGACCAAATCACACCTTGGTGTGCTGTAGATCGAGCACAAAACATAAACTAAGCATCTTCAATACAGGGCAAGTAAAAAGTAATCACAGTAACTTTAATTTATAAGAATACGGTTTAACTTTACCTTCTGAGAGCCACATCCATGCCTGGGCACGAAGATTGCCAGTGCTGTTTCTCCAACCAAGCCAAAGTTTTGAGCTCATTAGTTTCCAGTCTCACTTCATGCTGAAAAAGTTCTCTTCATCATGCACAAATTGAGATTGGCCTTGTGGGTTATTAAAGCTGGTTAAGAGTGTCTGTTGGCAGCAATTTAAGAGGGTTCTCAGGACTGCCTTTCCCATAATTCGACCTAATATTCTCAGAATTGCTGCATTCTAAAGAAAGTTTGTGGGTTTTAATGCATCATTCTGGATGCCTTTTCTGATCAGAGGCTGAAAATTAATAATAATAATAATAATAATAATAATAATAAAAGCCTAAAAAGATGAGGATAGTTTGGAACTGCAATCTTAAGCTAATTCCATGCACCTACCAGATTAACATGGTTTAATAGCATTTGATACACATTTGATAAAAGTATTCCCGTTCATCTAGGCAAACTAAAATAAGTGTTGTCTCAATTAATCTATGATTATAAAGGCATTTTAAGAAAGTAATAGCTGACCCACCAACACATTTAAATGTGTGGCTATAGAGCTGTATACTCGACAGTGACAAATTTGTGAATTTATACAATACATACATAAAACATCATGCAGGTCTGAGTCTTCACAATAACAGAGACATTTTCCCGATTTCTTTTCTTTATTCTTGAAGGGCGCAATGCTTTTTTCTAATATTTCTGTGCACAAAAACCTCATAAAGTGAAAGTCAACATTGTGACTGTGGCTTCAGAATTCAACGTCACATCATGGCCAAAACAAAAGTCGGCAAAAAACAGGGCGAAGAACTCTGTACAGTCAATAACCTTTAAAAATAACACAAGGACAAAAATGTTCCTCTTAAATCAAATTCTATTTTTCCTTTTAGTGAAATACAACAAAATAAATTCTATAAAATAAAACAGCAAAATATTTAAATATATGATGGGCAGAATATTTTCATTTGCAGGAGTATTTGGTATTTTTCCAACAAAAACCAAGAAGGAAAAAAAAGCATTCAAGTTACCAATTAAATACATACAGTATCTACTGATGTTTACTCCTTTAATCCAAGAGACTTTACTAACTGAAGTTGCAACATGACTAACCAGCAGTTATTTTATGGTACAACCCTGCTTTTACGTTCACTCTCCTTAAATGAAGAATCCCCAGACAGAGCCTCTATTCGATTACACGAATGTGAACAGGGATCATGAATTTAGGCGACTGACTAAATTGCCAGGTCATTTGTCTGACGCAAGGTTCAAGACAAATAAGCAAAACGAGTTCTGTCCACTAATGTTCCAGGCACCCTGGCATTAACTGTTGCGTATATTTTCTCTTTCTAAAATTCCTATAATCAAAACCTAAGTGTTCATCCCACCAAAAAAAGCAACAGCCAAGTATTTATCCAAGGAAACATGTCCAATTGTAAAGCCACTTATTTCTTACATTGCTTCGAAAACATCAAATCTAGAAGAGCATATGGACAAGGGGACCAACGAAAGGGATCTTCCAAATTACTGTGGAGAAAGAATTGCCCTTCGGCTATACTAGTTTGATGTGAAGCCATGCTAAGATGTTACAGCGTGTCAGCTGGAGATTTCAAATCACTGAATTATTACCAGAGAGAAAAAAAAAAAGAAAGAAAAAAGGCAATAGGAATTTCCAGATTAAAATTGCATCATCACCCCATTCACATCAACTAAACGTCAAAATCATCACCCAACCGTCCCATCGTTCACAAACTATGGCCAACTCTTGCTCACGAGGTGCCATAGCCGGTTAAGCTTTGACATGAATATAATGTATGATCAAAAGCAGAATGACCCAAACGGCCCAAACCTTACTACTGAGCATGGGATAAAACAGGGATTTTTTTTTTTTTTTTTGTCTTTCACCGTTGTATTTGCATTTTTTGTTTTTTTTTGTTTTTCCATTTTCATAAATCTGCAGTCTCCCAACAGCATCACACACGCTGTTGCTTTTGAACAGTCAAAACATTAACATAGTATGTACACCTCTGTCATGAGACAAGTGCGTCAGGCCCGTTTTATTATTACAAACAATATGCACAGTCCACTGCAAGTTACACTTCTGACAGTTAATACTGCAGAGCAGACGGTGAAGAGACTCCACTCCAGGGTTAGAAATTGAGGGAAGCTGAATGTTCTGGTTACACGGGCTCTGGAGTGGAGCAGCATGGTGGGGCCTGGCCTTGCTCTGGATTTGAGTATCTCGCTGGAGAATTCAGATGGAGGACAGTGTGACAACATATTGTTAGTCTTTAGTCTGGCTGGGTGGCACCTCCTCAGGGGGCTCCCAGTTCTCTTGTGCTCGTGGGCCTGGACGCTGAGGGTTGTTGACGTGCTGTGCTGCGGGCCCAGTGTACGGCTGCGTATGCGGGAGGTTATTCTGCTGAAGAGATACCAGAACAATCAAATGAGTGCATGACTATCAGAGAGTTAAAATTTATACTCATGTTTTACTCAAGTTTCCACACATTGGTAATTCTAATTTCTTTCCTACATAAGCAGTGCTTGTCAGCAAGGATGAATTAAATTGATCAAAAGTGACAGTACATACATTTGTTACAAAAGATTTCTTAAATGCTGTTCTTTTGAACTTTTGTTTTTCAACATTAAATGTTTCGGGAGCACCAAATCAGCATATTATAATGATTACTGAAGGATCATGTGACACTGGAGTAATGGCTGCTTACAATTCAGCTTTGCCATCACAGGAATAAATTACATTTAAATATATATGAACTCTTTCCCCGCCTTTGACAGAATTTTTCCAGCAATCCGTGTTTTCACTGTTATACAGTAGGGGGCGCAATTACACATCTTCTGAAAGAGTACAGAATCTCCGGATCCAAAAAGCAGAAACAAGTGCTAGAAGCATTGCTTAAAATCATTAAATGGTATATATAGTCAAACCAAAATTTATTCAGACAGCTTGAACATTTCATTCATTATACCAGTTTATTCACTATAGTTTAAAAAAAATTGTAATAAAATATGACGATCTCAGAGTTAAACTGTGTCAGAAAAAAAATCTTAATTATGTCAGATAACACTTAAGCAAAACATGGTCAGGTCAAAGTGTAATTTGAATAATTTTTGGTCCCAAATTTATATCAATTTTACTGGTAGTCCACTGTATGAAGAATTTTTGGGTATAATATGTCACAGTTTACTTTATTTTGCTATCCTCACTTACATAAATGAACTACAGTGTCCTGCACCCATTAGTTAAAAAAAAAAGAAAAGAAAAAGATATCTAGTATCTGAATAATTTTTGGTTTGACTATATCAAAACTGCCTAAATGTCAAACCCACAAAGAGCTATAGGACTGTGCAAGTTTTGGCGATGTTGGTGGACTCGATCTAATCAATCAATCTGTTTTGATCATCATTCTAAATCTGATCTGAACATAGTCCTTGACAAAAACACAATTTTCTCAGCTTTTTGCTCAAAACGTTGCTTTTTTTTTTTAATAAAACTTATCTACAATTAAGTGTTGATTAAAAAAAAAAAAAGCATGAAGCTCCAAAAAAACGTTTTGAAGCAGAGGCTCTGTTCTTCCTTTTGAAATATATTATATGTTCAGATATTCAAACAACATTCTGGGGGCCGTAAATTTTTTTTAAAAATCATCAAAAATGTTGTTGCTGTTTGGCAACTTTATAAAAAAAAACATGCTGGCAGGGAAAGAGTTATATTAAAAAAAAAAAAAAAAAAAAGTTAAGTAATAATATTTTACAACTACTGTATTTGATCAAATAAATGCAGCCTTGATGAACAGACTAAACATCTTACTGACCATAAACTTCAAAAAGTTCAAATCTTTAGCCATCTAATATTAAATCCAAAAACAATCTTTCAAATCAAGAGGGGTGTTGAGTGCCTTTATGTGAGGTACCATTAAAATCACAACATAGGTTTACATTGAAGAAAGCTTATGAAAGTCTTCAAAATAGTCTTTTCAATTCACATACATTACATATACACAGTTTAAAAGATGACTAGTAAGAGATTATTGTGACTAAAGCTCAGTACCTGTTGAAACTTTGAGCCTGGAGAGTGAGGGTACAGAGCAGTGTCCTCTGGAGGAGAAGGGTCCTGCTCTTCAAGGGCCTCCTGCTCATCAGGCTCCTAAAACAACCATCAAAAATGAAATTATGCACTAGATATACTGTTTTAATTAAATATAAAAAGGTTTGTTTCTTTAATACTAACCAGGGATGCAAAGCCAATATAATATGAAGGCTCAGGGCTTATAGGTTTGATTTAGACAAGGCAAATTATTCTGGGGACTGTACTACTACGACAAATTCAATGACAGATGAGAGAACACCATATATGGATGACAACATATACTAAACACTCCTATACTTCAATTTTACTAAAATTGTTTTCCAAACTAAAAAGGAAGCTTCTGATGACACAGTAATTTGCACATGGATGAACTGATTAGACGGTGTGACAAAAGCTTCTCTTGAACATTGCGTTCTTCCCCCATGAGAGTTAATCGTCAGAATGGGATTTAAAACTAACCAAATTTGCAGTCATACAAAAGCTTCTTAAAAGTGCAGGATGTTTTCAGATAGATAACCAGAACAATATCATCCCCAAAAGAAATGATAAGACTCAAAAAAAGAAAGAAAAAAAAAAAAAAAGAAAAAAAAAAGAAAAACACCACCAGACACAAAGATCATCTCCAACTCATCTGTACACTATAGCCAAGGCTTAGAGTTTTCGAACACTTAGTTACCACATTAAGACTTGTAGTTGGGTAGAAAGAAACAGTTTGGACACACTGAGATGAGGACGAAATAACAGTTGATTTGAGTTGTTTTTGAGGGAGGTGGAGGATGGTTCTGTTTATATCACGCCCTGTGAACATCAAAAAGTTACGCAGATGGCACCAGTGTGGCCGGGCCATACGAGTCTTACGGTGTGCTGTTGTTGGCCTGTCACTTCCCCTGGCAAAAGCTGCTGTGTCGAGGACGGGTTCCGGCCAGCGTCCTCTTCAGATACCACCTCGTGCTTCGTTAAGTGACACTATTTTGAAATGGCAGTTAATATTGCATACTGTTTCAACAAATTATGCATCTCTAGCTGTATACATTTAACATGTGTGTTAATTTGCTATTTATCATTAAACTGGATTTGTTAAAGCAAGAGCTTTAGTTCTGCAAATTAATAGAAATTCTTAAAAAAATAAAATGTCTGTCATGAAATCAAGCGTATATAATGAAACTTAAATTTATGCAAAAATCAACATGAAAAAAAAAAATGGAAATAAAATTGTCGAAAACTCAAAGCCCTATCTATAGTTAAACATGGTTATTTAACACTCAAAACATTTCTAGATTAGCCAAAACTCTTCAAAATCCTTTTCACAATTACTTTCCAAAAGTTAAATGTTTGATGTGTGCCAGCCCATCATTGTACAGTTATGGTGTTATTTCAGTGCTGATTTTGGAAGAAAAAAGTTTGAATTAAACTTTCTAAACCAACAAAATCAGTATTTACTGAAAGGGGTTCTGTAAAAGGCAACCATGAAAAAATTAATACAAATGTAAATATTAAAAAGTCTGACTAATGGGCAAAGCATACATGCATGATTACACTTTTTAAACTAAATATACTGGCACTAATTTTTCAGACGAGGAGTGGCATGAGCCAACACATACCTCCTCTGGGCACAATTCGCAGGCCTTGGCTAAAGTCATACGAGCACTGTGGGAGCGCTCCAGGAAGTATCCGTTGGAAGTCTCATTGCTCTGGACAGGAGGGGACCAGTTGTTATACGTGTACTGGGTATTGCCAGTGTACGGCCTTCGTTCCAGCTCGTCACCGAGCCACTCCACTGCCCATGTCCACTTCCTCTTTAGATCGCCATTACTCTGGAACAGGCAAACAACCAGTTTTTGCATATTCAAAACCATAAAACAAACCCATCCAAGTACAGTCTTTATTCTTATGCTGTTGTGATCACCTGGAGAATCTGATAGGCCACTGAGCAGTTGCTGAAAAGAGCCACCATGCATTTGATGCACTGATAAGCTCTCTTTTGGTAGTGGTTTTTAGAGCGCTGAATGGTGTCAAAAAGCCCATCACGGTCATCAGGGATTCCCTTCAGCACATTGTGGATCCTAACAAACCATAAAGAAAAAGAGCAGGGAAAGACATTATTATGTGAATATGATGTGATTAATTTCATTAACCCATGGATGTAAGGTCAAGATGCCTAATGAAGGACTTCAAAGGTTACAAGTTCACTCCATGAGTGTAAGACTTATTTTGGACCATATGTGACATCTGATAAATGGTTTAAATCCAACTGTTACCTTGGATTTACGCTACTAGCCGAAACGTTGGCAAATAAATAGCCTATGCTTAAGAGAGTGTGCAGTTGTTCTCCTTTAACTTAAATCCAACTGTTAACATGCATGTTTTATTCTGACCATGTAAGAAAAACACTCAGCTTGCATGATATTTATTTATTTATTTTTTTTTAGAAATAATTTTATATTGTAGAAAACAGAAAGGGGGCAGACTGACCTGTGAGTCTGCCATGAGTCCTCAATAAACAAGATCTGGAGGAGCAAGTCCAGGTAAGGCCTTAACTCATACGTGTATGAATATGCCACCTATGCAAAAACACAATGACGTTAATTAGCATCTTCAAACACACATTTTGAATCTACTTGACTCACATGGCTAACAAAAGTAAAACCATAAAAAACCAGTTAAAATAACTAAGGCACGCTTTCAACACTTATCAAAACTTGAGTATTAAATTGATCAACTAATTCACAAAACCTTGCTTGTCTTTTAGAAGTTGCTGACCTCACTCACCTGCCACAGTAGTTCACTGAGCACAGTGGAAGAAAACTGAGGGTTCTCCCAACAGCAGAATCTTAGCAATTTGATAGTGTCCTCTGAGTTACTGCAGTCCTCTATAATCTTCTTTACATAACTGGTGCGCACAAACAGAATGTCTACAACCAGCTGCTGCAGAGGCATGATGGGAGCAGTGATGTTGGGGTCTCCATATGGGTTTGGCAAGGGAGGGTTACCTAAAAATATTAAGATGTGGAAATGTCAGCTCATATCCTGGCTGGCGGTCTGGGCAGAAGTGGGCAAAAATGTTCTTTGTGCATGCAAATACTTAAATCAGTGTCAACAGATTAAACTACTCTAAACACTATTGAACGCTGACAAAACCATGTATTTGATATTGGCATGACAAGAAAAAAAAAAAAGAAAAAAAAGAAAAGAAAAAAAAGGACAAATAATGGTGCAGATCTGCTTGATTCTATGTAAATGCCCTCAGCTCCAAGCAATGCCAACCTGGCACTCATGCCTGGAGATGGCTTTGTGTCAGACAGGAAGTTCTGAGCAAGGATGAGCATCTTCATTGGGCAATGTGTAACAAAACTACATGTGAAAGCCTACAGATCATTTTGTTATCAGATTACAAACATTTGGCAGCAAGGTATAAAACTTCTCACCATTGATTGATGACTGCATACGTGACGTCACATCACAGCAGCGAACCAGCTGTGACACAACAGTATAGAGCTTTCCTAGCTCAGCATACTGGTACTTAATTGGAGGGCCCGGACCCTCGTCCAGGGCCACAAGCATGAAGGTGGCTGGTACCCCAAGCTTCAACAGCTGAGTCTTCTCTGCCAAGCCTAAGTGAATGAAATGAGGAGTGAGACAGGAGAGCACTGTAGCATGCAAATCTGCATGGGTGAAGACCTTAAGGCTGGCTATTGGTCCTTACCAAGATTGGCATACATGACGAATAGGTTAAAGTACTGTTGCAGGTGACGGCCATGCTCAGACACTTCCCTTCTCAGCAGATTAAGTACAGCACGGAATAAGTGCTCACTTAGACTCAAATTATCACAGGCCTGAGACAAAAGGAAAAAAACAAATGTAAAGAACCTATGGACTGAGTTGCCACACCAAATTCAGAAAGTCAGATATTCACTGATATTTCCAGATATTCCATGAGTGCAGGATACCTGTATAGACTGAAATGAATGCTAACTAGACTGAAAAGACATACCTGACTTGAAGGTCCAGGTGAGGCAATGGGTGACGGGCAGGGTCCATCTTGCAATGAGAAATGTGCAATGAATACGATGAGTTTGGAAAAAGCCCCGCGAACCTCTGCACTGGGGCACTCAAGCAGGTACTCCGAGAAGCGGTTTGGATATGCGAAGAGGACGTTGTGTGCAAACCAGTAACGCACATTCTTATTGTGTCGCAGCAAGATGCACAGTGCATCATACCTGAAACCAGAAAAACAAGGATCAACAAACTGTTGAAGAACACATGCAAACATGTACCTGATACACACACACACACACACACACACACACACACGAGCTTACCAATCACTAGCAGGGCCACGAACTACTTTCTTGGTGTGGAATCCAGTACTGAAGAGAAATCTAGCAGCAAGCTGTATACTAATCATAGCCATTTCTTCTGCTTCAGGCAAAAGGTGTTCTTGACCTAAAAGCCACAAAATTCAAATACTGATGGATAAGAGAACAAAAACCTCTACAAAATACTGAATCTATTGCCAAATTTACACTGCATAGAAGTGGAGGCACAAACATGCTTCTGAAAGTGCTCAGAGTGGCATAAGTGAATTTGCACAGCAATTACAAATGTATACTTCGATAAAGGAGTTTCAGAGCAGGCATCATTTAGTCTGAATTTTATGCAGCATTGTTTTTTGTGTCTGCTCAAATAAATCACATCTTGCAGTGTAACCTTAACTCTCAATTATTCTGCACAAGCAACAATGGGAGACTGTTGTAAAATGTCAGAGAAACGTCACTTTACAATAGTGAAAACTGCATTTTAATGAAAAAAAAAAAAAAAAAAAAAACCCCAAAAAAACACACATTTGAAAAGCTGCTGCTATCTTGTACTTCAAAACTCAAATTGACAAAAATCACATATTGAGGCTATTCAGCATATAGTTTCATGTGGGCATTTTGATTCATCAGGTGTTATGACAGATTGCGTGTGCAGTTTAAGTGCCGGTTCACACTAGGGCTGCACGATTTATCGTGATTAAATCGCACGCAATGTGGCAATGGCTGCGATTATTTAATGCGCAGCTTGTCAGAGCTGTGCGGCTCTGTGCAGTAAATGCTTCTCCATCTGAAAGCCAGAGGGCGCTACTGCGCATAAGCTCAAAATATGCCCTGCAGCAGATGATGTGTAGAACACACAGAATATGGCTGTAGCTGAATAAACAAAAGATTGAAACGCTTTGATTGATTAAACATGACTAATAAACACACGACTGCCTTATTCTGTGTAAGAAGCCACATCATCTCACAGAAGGATGCTCAACTGTCGTTATGAAGTGAGTTTGGAGTAAAAACATGTTATTAAATGTTGTCTTTTGTTGGACAAGATGTTATTAAATGCTTCTCATGTCTGGAAAGATGTTTGACACGTGTTGCTTTTTCAAATGCACATAAGTGACTCAAACTCGCAGTGCTTTCAGATGGATTAGCATTTGGAGCCATACTTCATTGACAAGCTGCGCATAAAAAAAAAAAAAAAAAAAAAATACAATCACCTTTGCGATTTCATAATCGCACTAAGGATCGCGTTTAAGCGATAATCGCGTTCAAGTTCAATGTTATTTTTCGTATCGTGCAATAAATCGTGCAGCCCTAGTTCACACACACTTTTTTTCCACTCCACTGTGCCACTTTTCCATTGTTTTTCTATGTAAAAGCGCTAGACAGACGTGTTTGACTGTTGCGCTCGCGTCTTTTGCAGTGTCTCTTTAAAAAAAAACGTGTCTCAGGACGTTTTTTCCCCATTCCTCTACCAGTGTCTTGCATTTTTCAAAGCAAAAACGCATTGTGTGAATGCATTTCAGAGGACTTTTGCCCAGTACATACTAGGGGTGTGCATGAATAGTCAAATATTTGATCTGTAATTATTACTGGAAAAATAAAAATACTATTAAAATTTTACTACGTTGCTTTGCTGGCCATAAAAGCATGATAAATTGCAGGCATGCAAACTAAAACTCAGTCATAATTAAACTGCACTCTGTGGCGCTGAGGAGCATGTTTCAAGTTGATTGTATTTGATCACAATGTCGTCTGCTTCGCAAAGTTTGTAATAACTTAGATGAAAATGATCTTACTAAATGGAATTACTTTTGATCAAATGAATAATGAAACCGAGTTATCATAATATCACCACCAAAACGAGAAATCACATGAAATCCAAACACCAGTCGAATGACAAAAGACATCTGTCCATCACTGCATTCACGACTGCAGGTACACGCAGCTGTACCCCAAGTGAGCAGAGATGATACCTTATCTAATAGCAAAATGATCGAGACATATTCTTCCTTCAAGTTTCGTCGAGGGAGACGGGTTTAAGAACAGAAAACACAGTGCTGCTGTTAGAAACTTTGCTTAGCACACCATTGTGTTTCTGCAACGTCTGTCAGTGAGCGTGTTTTCTCACCCGAATATTTGGATATTATTGTGAAACAAGATAAACACATGAAACAAGATAAACATAACCATATGCCGACACTAGTGTATATGTACAGGTACTTTCTGTACGATAATTGGCATAGGGTTTTTTTTCGTTCGCTTTGCTTGAGCTTAAATGCTTTTGTTCTTTATATTTTTTGTTGTTTTCAAATAAAAGTAAACATTAAGATGTAACCTAAGCTTGTTGTGTATATTGCCTAATAGTAAGCTGGTTCAGAAATGGTGACAAAAACCTGATTAAAAAAAAAATAAAAAAAATAAAAAAAATAATAATAATAATAATAATAATAATAATAATAATAATAATAATAATGTCTTTATCAGTAAATGCAATAAAAAAAAAATTTAAAAAAAAAACACGAATATTTGAATACAATATTTTTGAAAAATGCCCATCCCTAGCACATACACTATCGCTCAATTCTGGGGACAATAAGATTTTTTTTTATTTATTATTAAATTAAATTGCTCAAGTGACACCCCTAATCCCATCTACAACAGCAGAGAACAGAGCAAGGTCGATGGCTGGATTTACCTGGCGGTGAGTTCAAGTACACGCTGTTACAGGTCAGCAGTTTCCTGATGAACTGGAAGTACTCCAAGCTGTACTGCATACGGTTGTGCATAAACTGCACATTCTGTTTGCGCACACTGCGTTCGATAACAGAGGGCATCTTCACCTGGTGAGGTTTGCTGGTCACTGTGAGCTCAGTGATGTATTTAACCAGCTCACTGTCCTTGTCTAATGTGTCCATTCGCTCATAAAAGAGGATGTAGGCATTCCACCAGCGCTTCTGTCGCCTGTAGGACATGCGCTTCATCATGTGATCAAAGACCTCACCCATGTACTCTCCACCAAAGCACTGGTTCTTCATCTCCTCGTCATCGTCCATCTTGCACTCGGTGACATCACCATCATCAAACTTATACCAACGGTTCCTTTCTCCCTCACCACCAATTCCATTCCTCTGAATGATGTAGGAGTAATAATGGCCTCCACTAGCCTGGCCTGAGTGGACCAGCACTCCCACCAAACGATAACGAGAGCTGCAGGGGGGTTCCGGCTCTGAAGGCTCATTCTGCTGGATCACCTGGTGCCATAAAGAACAACTTAAACTCTAGTTATGTAAAAAATATTAACAAATCACATTTATCTGAATTAGACATAGCTTGAAGACCAAAAATAGACAATGTTGGTGTAATACCTGGTTTTCTGGGTGCACATCAGACCCCTCCAGCTTAGCTACTCCAGCTACTGTATAGGGCTCCATGTCTAACTCTCGTGGGAACTCAAAGTAGTCATTGAACTTAATGGCACACTCTCGTTCCCAGTCATAATCAAAGCGTTTCAACTGGATGGCCAGGACTGGAGGAAGCTTCTTAATTAGTAAACGCTTCACTGTGTCCACCTGCCATGAAGACACATCACCACCTTGAGCTTAACATGGCGTTTTCTTAAAATCAACAATAAAGGACATCATAAAGATGATTCAAAACTGAACACACACCTTCTTGTTGCATTTTTCACAGTGGTAGGCATTTGCACCCTCAAGCAAGTCTCCTTTCACATACTGCTCCATAGAATCAAGGAGATTTTGATGGTTTCTGATATCTACATTCAACGTCGTAAACGATTCCTCACATTCATATCTGAAAAGACAGTATGGAGTGTTTCATTGGGACTCTAGTAAGGGAAGGAAAAAAAAAAAAAAAGTCCTAACAAATCACAGTATTAGATTTCTGATGTACCTGTGAGGACAGCCCTGACATATTTTCTGGTCAGCAAAAGAGCCACCCAGTACTTTGCTCAGCATGGCAGGGTGACCCAATGCTTTCAAAGCCTCATCTAAACTGTCCACCAGCGAGTTGAAAAACTCCAGAGCATCATGTTGTTCCCTCAGATTGACTGGCTCACCCCACAACCTGCAGAGAGAGGAAGAGATGAGTCTTAGTCTCTGTATTCCTAAAATAAAGGATGATTATATAAAAGAGAGGGAGGGCTTACCGAAACTGCTTCCAGAATCCCCTAGGGACGTAGTATTGCAACCTGGAGGCAGCCAAGTGTCCAAAGATGACCTGCAACTGCCGAAGAACCCCAATGTTGTATTCCTTCCTGTCCTCTGACTTACTGAGAGAAGGTTTGTCTTCAAACTGATGCTGATAGCCAAACACCTCATCCCGGGGATCCACATTACTCTGCAAAATTAAAGCAAGATTTTCAGTAAATTGAACTAACTTCCATTGCATAATGATTTTACAAAACCTTTTGTAATAATGCCCTCAGCTCCAGGGAATGTCCACATGGCATATACACCCCAGAGATGGCTACATTTGTCAGTCACTTGGTACTGAGAAAGGATGATGATCATCATTGGGCAGTTCAACAATTAAACAAGTACAAATGTAATTTAATTTTAATGACATGAATATACAATAGGAACTGAAGACAATTTCTCATGAAGCAGTCCACTAAGTGTACTTCCAGAACAACAAGTGCAAGAGATGTTAGCACTCTCTGGATTATTAAAGCACACACCTGAGCTTAATTATACTGGGAAATGAGATGCCACACCCCTCCACCTGAGCTGTTCCCAAGGCAATATGAATTCCAATTTTATTCACCATCATTTGGACAGGTGTTAATGGTTCATTACAAACATTTCTATGGTTCAAAATGCAATGCAATTTTTTTTTAAGTGTTGTTACAATGTTTGTTGTTCAGTGTTGTTATTGTTAACTAAAACCATTAATTGTGTTATTGAAAATAAAAGTATTAGATTTATGCTGAAGTATGTTGAAATGTTGAAGTACTAAGGGGCCGTTTACACGACATTGTTTTCAACTAAAACGTACAACTTTTTAGGCGTTTTGGCGTTATATCTATGTCAACTACAAAAATGTGAATTTGTGAAAACGGTGATGTTGTGCGCATGCGTATTACGCGTTCAGTCTATAGGCGCATTGTGTTTCTTTACAAAGCGACATTTTTACAGATACAGCGTTTTTAGTCGCTTTTTGCGGATCCGTGCGAATGGGGAACGTTTTGACAATGATGTTGTCTGTACGCAAAAAAAAAATGCAAAGGAAAAACTTTGCCGTTTTTAGTACAGCATTGTCATTTAAACGTACCCTTAGATTACTAAAAGTGACAGATACAAACAAGTGCCGTGCGATGTTCTGAAATGAGGCGGCAAAGTCCTCAGTTTTTATTTATTTTTTCATAAATCTAATGTAAATTCATGACCCAGTTACACTTAATGTTGTCACATTTTCCTGGTTAAATAAACATTACATTAAAGGTTCAGTGTGTAAATTTTAGCGGCATCTAGCAATGAGGTTGCGAATTGCAACCAATGGCTCAGAGCACCGCTCACCCCTCCCTTTCGAAGCACAGAGAAGCTACTGTGGCTGACAAAGGACGATGTCATCGTCTGAGACAGCAGAGAGTAGCCAGTCAAACAATGAGGTTTCTGTAGAGCTGTTTGTCTGTTTAGGGCTACTGTACAAACATGGCGGCGCAAAATGGCGACTTCCATGTAAGGGGACCCGTGGTGTATGTAGATAGAAATGGCTAATTCTAAGGTAATAAAAACATAACAATTGATTATGTAAGGTCTTTATACACCACTGAAAACATAGTTATGTATATTATATTGCATTTCTGTCAATAGATCCTCCCCTAAATATTACACACTGGACCTTTAAGAAGAAGAAGAAGAAAAAGAAAAAAAAAAGAAACCAAATACCATTCTATTTTTACATTAGGAGTGTAATTAATGTTCTATTTAAGTATAAATCTCATTAAGTATACTATTTAAGTATAATCTCTTATACTATACTAGGTGGCGGGTGAGCTAGATGATTACTGATGTACAGCATTACTGACGATGGAACATTAGAATATTGTTAGGGGAACGTTAGTATAACGTTATAGGATTGTTAGAATAACGTTAGGGGAACGTTAGAATAATGTTAAGGGAATGTTAGAATAACATTAGGAGAACGTTAGAATTACGTTATAGGAACGTTAGAATAACGGGAATGTTATAATAACGTTAGGGGAGTGTTAAAATAACATTAGGGGAACGTTAAAATAACATTAGAATAATGTTAGAATAACGTTAGGGGATTTTTACAAAATAACCAAAGGCAGTAACAATTTAAATAATATTTTATTTCAGTTCAGTTGTTTTTTTAAGTCAACTTATTTTCCGATTATCAGTCATCAAGCTCATTAAACACTGGTTATAGACAAAAAATTAGATTTAATTTCACCAAGCTGATTGCTCACTAAAGAAAACCACACAGTTATCATCTTTTCAGGCCATTTCAAGTTTGATTTTGAAGTGACAAAAGCGGTGATATCTGTTTACTTACTTTTTAATTAGTCTTCCCATTAACACCATCAATTTGTTCATTCAGAATGATTTGCAAACACGCACGAAAACAAGAGGTGGGATTTATTGCATGAACCAATCATATCCAATCATGATCAATCATATCCAGTCATAGCATGATAGAGGCATTGCCTTCTCTCACGTGACTTTCCTCCTATTCAATCTCAATTACCCCCCACTAATCCCACCGCACACTTTAGAGGGCCTGTTAACTCAATGGGCTAACTCAAAGACAAAAAAAAGCACATAAAATTACTAAAACAGAAATTAAATTGAAAACTAAAAATTACATGAACCATACTCAGACCATCTCTAGAGATATTTGTTTTGCATTTTAGGAGTCTAAGTTTGTTCGAAGCATACACATATAGGCTAAAATTCTCATTAACTGGTCTGAGACTGCTGAAATGAACCATGTCAGGCAGTACCTCATTATCTTGCTTCTCGTCTCCAGACATATCTTCATCTACGTCACTGCCTGTGCCTTCGATGGCCAGGATGCCATTTCTGATGGGGGGAATCATGTAGAGCTGCTGGATAACTGAGTTCATGTAGCAAGTCGCACCTGCATTTTTCAGACCCACAAACCCTTTGGTGGGCCGTGGGCCAACTGGTGGCAAATATTCCCATTCTGTAAGTGGTTCACAACCTAAACGTACATAAAAAAAAAAAAGTAAATAACTGCATATATAATGTGGTTGACTGCATTGTTTCTAGGAATCAGAATCTGCCACACTTCTTTCTAATATTTGCACACACACCTAAATAGTACATATCAGTTAGTGTGTCCACAATCTGCTTGAGATTTCGCACACATCCGACGGCAAGTGCAACCAGCAGTTCAAAGCCAGCATTGATGGTGGCTGGGGTGCTACAAACAGGTATGGCCTGTTCAGTAGGGAATTCTCCACTCTTCATGTATTGCAGGTACACATTAGATGCTGGGAACAGGAAGTCATCCATTAACTCCTAATAAGAGTTCATATAAAGAAAAGGAAGATCAATTAGTATGACATGACAATGCAGTCACAAATAGGAGATTTTTTTTTTTTTTTTTTGGTCATTTAATAAAAATGGCCAAGGAGATTACCTTGATGAGACTAGCACCTCCTTTTTCACAGCCAATGTAGAACTTCTTTTCTGGGGTCTGGAAAGCCAGTAGCTCTTTTGTGACACCAATATGACCTTCTAAAATGGTCTCCTCAACCCCAGGATCCCCAGTCCTCTTCACTTCATCCTAAAATTAAAGAGAGACAACACTCAAAATTGCACACACTAATGTTTACTTTGTTATCATTCCAAAAAGAAGTTTAAGTAAATGAACTTACCCGGATTCGCTTTAACCAATCAATCTCATTATTTAAGAGAACTTCTGCATTTGGAAGATTAATGTTGCTGTTATATGCATAGTTGAGTAAGTGCCTTAGAAGAGTGAAGTAATCAGCAGCGTGCTTTGCCCGCTCTTTTGCAGTGCTCTGGAACAAAAAATGGATAGAAAGAAATATAAATCATGAGATGTTCTGAATTAGCAAAACAAGGAAACATTTTATTCTTCCAGCTTTGTCCCAGAGAAATATGCAAGACACTTACACCTAAAACTGTGAAGAGGAGGGTAATGAAGAACAGAAGAGGCCTATGGCCCATACAACATCGGGTTGCCATGAGGAAGAATTGTTCTTGGGACATTTGACGAACAGACCTAGGAGCAAATATCAGTATGCATTGATTAGGCACTTAATTTTCAAATAAAAATTAAAAACATTTCTGAAAGTCTAATATAAAAAAAACAAAACAAAAACAAATACTAAAACAAGCATATTTATTTCATTTAAAAAAGTTACAAAGTTCAAAAGGAACAGCATACTGTAACAGGAATGGCCCAAGTACACTACCCAGAAAAAGTTTAAAAGATGTTTACGATAACTCACTTGCTCTGGCAGTGCAGCAGCAGATCTATAATGAAGGTTTGCCAGGCCTTTTCTTTGCCAAGTGCATCTAGTGCAGTGGGCATTAGGGCGAAACAAAGGGTCATGACTTCCAGAGCTTCACAGCACACCTGCTCGTCTTCTGCATCCGGCTCATTGCCAGCATTGGTCTGCGGGAGATTACACATAACAGGTGTAAATATTGAGTCTGATTCTTATCAATCAATCACACATAGGATTTTTTTCCAATATAGGTAAGAACTAGAACCTTCTCGTAGATCTTGCTGATCTCCTCGTTAGAACTGAAGACATGCTGAACAGAGCCACAGCCAGAAGCCCAGACTATCTTCTGAACTGCTCGAATGACACAGATATCTGGGATATACTTGGAGGCCTGGAAGAAGTTCTAGGTACAAGAATAGAAGGACAAACTAAAACAACTGAGCCTTAAACATAAGGCATTTGCCTTGTACATGTCTTTTGTCACATTCAAAGAAATAATGTATAATATTGTGTATTAACAAAACACTATGCAACAAACATCAATAGTAAATCTGCCTATTCAGTGATTCCTTTTGATCATAAAATACATTACAGACATTTTTGTCAAGACAGTTGAGAACATTTGAATTGAATGCAAACAAACCAGTTTCTGCAGGCTAAGGTTGTGTGGAGTTGTATAACATACCTCATCCGAGATCTGCTGGGCAAGGCGGATTGCCACGTTCCGCAGCATGCATTCGGCGGACGGGTTGGGGATATTCTGCAGGGCGTTCTGTAGCACTAGAGCTTGGTCATGTGTAGTCTGGTTGATCTACGAATGAATAAAGAAAAAGTGCTGTTTGTTTTGTTTTTTAAAGAAAATGCTTATAAATCATGACGGCTGTATTTATTTGATCAAAAATACAGTTAAAAAAACAGTAATACTGTGAAGTACTATTACAAGTTAAAATAACTGTTCTATTTTATTATATTTTAAAATGTAATTTATTTCTGTGATGGCAAAGCTGAATTTTCAGCAGCCATTACTCCAGTCTTCCGTGTAATATGATCCTTCAGAAGTCATTTTAATATGATGATTTGGTTCTCAAGTAACATTTCTTATTACTATCAATGTTTTTATAATATGCTTAATATTTCATCTTAAGGGAAAAAAAAAAAAAAAAAAAAAAAACTTCTGTAACATAATGTCTTTTACTCTCACTTTTGATCATTTTAATGCATCCTTGCTGAATAATGTGTCCTTGCAAGCGTCATGCTGTTTCAGAGGTACAACCATTACACAACATTAAGTGCTTAAGTTGCAGCATGAGACTGGAATGATATAACTGTTTAACAACCCTCTCTGTGCAAAATTATATTCTGTGAAGCACTGTTTACATTCAATAAACTATCGAACATCAGATATTTTCATGTCCAAAACAATGACTTCATATCTCAAATAATGTTTTTTTTTTTTTTTAAACGGGTCCTTCACCGCTGGAAAAATGGGCTTTCATTAAAACTTGACCCCCGAAGCAAAACGCCATTGCGTACAGGTAAGAAAGCAGTCGTCATAGTGTTCCATTTTTACCATAATGCTGTTTAAAGAGTAGACATTGTACAATACAATTTTCAGTGATAAACCTACCCTTACAATAACCCTCTGTCAATTCGACTGTCCGTGGATGGGGATGCAAAACGCGTCATCCGGCGGACATTTGCCGACACATAAATGTGAATTTCTCAGTCCAGGTAAGACAGAGAACAAGTAAACATTGTTTACTTAAATAATCTACCGACATTGTAACAAAAGCGGGTTACACTTCAACTAAAGAATTCATGGAAGTTTAAGAGAAAATTGCATGATTCAAGCACACCTGACTACCTTCTTTCTCATGGTTAATAATAATCCCTCATGTAAACACTTCTGGAGTCGGAGTGAGTGTTCCTCACAAGACACTGTACACCCTTGACATTTGTGGAGGTACATAGGCCGAGCCAGCCTGTTTCTAATATGACTGATGAATGTCAGTGAGGCCGAAAGGTTATAGTCTAGATCAGTGGTTCCCAACCACATTCCTGGAGGCCCCCCAACACTGCACATTTTGCACGTCTCCTTGATCAGGCACACCTGAATCAAGTCATCAGCTCATTAGCAGAGACTCCAAGATCAGAAATGGGTGTGTCAGACAAAGGAGACGTGGAAAATGTGCAGTGTTGGGGGGCCTCCAGGAATCTAGATATAACCTAAACGCTCAGTACTGAACCTATAAAATCCACTGAATCACCACCACTCAGTAGGAAACACTTCACTTACTTGCAGTGTTTTCAACAGAATTCTGTTTTTGCAGTAAAACTTTACCGCCCCATTCCCCCATAATTGATCCTAACTACATACTAGGGCCGTGGCCAAGTGCACTTTTATGAGATGCAGTACTGGACAGAAAAAGTGTAAAACGAAGCGCACAAGTGACTGCAGGTTCACTCTCTCCCCCTGTGACGCCAAGTCTCTTTCTCTCATGTTTTCTACAGTTTTAAAGTCCAAATACTAACATGTGTTCCTTATAAAAATTGCAAGATTAAAACAAGATTATAAAGTTTTTTTTATTAAACTGAATGTGTAAATATTGTTCTCTTTTCTGTAAAGTAATAGTCACTGAAGGTAATGTGCTTATAATTATGCTGCAACACCTTCCTTAAAAGGAACAGTTAGGAGCTCAAGCAAGGGCAACTTACAGGAGATACAGGGATAGTCCCCTCCACCACAGGCTGGCAGGCCTCCGCCACAGACTTTACATGGCCAAAGCCTACAGCTGTGAGCAGCAGTTTGGCTATTTTTAGTGCGTTGAGATAAGCTCCCCGCCGGGTCTCCATGTCAGCATTTGGCAGGAAGTTATTTCTGGTGAGCATGCTCAAAACCAGTGGCAGGCCACCACTCTTCAAGAAGTTGTACTGGAAGTCACTAGCATCCTCGCCCAACGTCCCACTGGCAGGCATGAGCAAGGCGTACACCACCTGAGGTACAGAGACATTGTGCATATCAAAGACTGATACCACACACACACACAAAAAAAAAAAAAAAAAAAAAAAAAAAAAAAAAGCCTTTTTGGGCAGTGCTGTTATTGCAATTAATACTAAAACTATTAAGTAATGTTAATTAAAATAAAATATTAACATTAGACGAAAGAAAATTGCCTACAATAGGCAATTTGCCTATAATAAACTATAATATATTATATATAGTATAACTGGGTTTGCCTGACATTGTGTTATTTGTATTATATGCATACAACAACTTCATTTGTCTATGTAACTTATTATTGCTATTTGATTGCCCTGAAATGACTCCTTGGAATTTTGTCAGTCAGTTTAATAAAAAAAAAAAAAAAAAAAAAAAAAAATTAAAAGCATGCATCAGAAGTACTAAAACTTATACTCAAATTAAAATAAAATCAGAAAATCTAAAAAGAAAGTGTCTATACTAATTTCATAAAATATTAGCCACTTTTCCACAGTCGGGCCAAACCGTTCTCGTTGCCTTATCGTTCCATTCCGTGAAGATCTGGCCTAGCCGGTACGAATATGGTTTCATTTTCCACTGAAGGGGTGATGACAGAGCTCTTTGCAATAGTTTACAGATGCAAGAGTTTACAGACATATGAGATGTAAATAGCGACCGCGTTATGGAGGATAATCAAATATTTTTCTTTTAATTTTATTATTAACTTGGGTTCACTTCACTAAAATACCACGCTTGGCCAGCTACAGAGGTATCCAGACAAGACAAGTGACCAATCCTGAGTGGCGGCATCACTACACGCATTCTACCAGAGGCTTCCAGGCTGAGAACAGTTTGCAATCATGCCTTGCCAAACCAAGCTCAAGTGGAAATATAACTGGAAGCATTCCTTACCGTTCTTAGAACTGTTCTGCCCGATGGTGGAAAAGCAACTATTGTCATGTTGAGAACCAAACAAACCTCTATCAAGTAAAGCACTTGAGATGGTGGCGGCCCAAAGAAACGCGAGTCCAATGTGGGGCTAAGGCTGTTTTCGCCAAGTTTGGCATGATCCAGACAAATGGCTCGCAGGCTTTCCACCGTGGTGTTATCTGTAAAGCAGAAAGCATAACGAATAGAGACAGCAGATCGGTACAGCTAGTCGTCTCAAGCAAGCATCTAATGAAGCATATAGAGCACCTGGAGGCATGAGCTTCATTAAAATACGAGCTCCATCCCGTAGGAGAGGCATGTTGAGATTACAGCCCAGGTCTGCAACTTGCCAGAGGAAAGAGATGTAGCGCAGGTGCAGCGACATTATCTGAGACAATAAGAATTAGAGGTTACACTTAAAATTGCCCAACACAAAACATTAAAGACAGTTATTATAAATGCAGTGATAAATGTAATACTGAATGCAACCATTAACATTTGTGCAACACTTCCAATACACCTATTACAGGTACAATCCCCTGGAGCAATGGTGTTAGGTTCCTTGCTCAAGGGCATAGCAAAGGGATGTTTACATCTTACAATATACACTTTAATATAATGCATACCAGAGTAAATGATGACCAGGGGAGAAGGGATCTGCGATATTGGTGCTGGGTTAGGCTTGATCAACATTCAATGCTTCAAAATAGCTTAAAAGGGTATTTTTTTCCCAATTACATTAACCATAACTTTAATAAAACAGCCACTGTTGCCAAGTAGATTCAAATGTTAAAAATAAGAAGAAGAACATAAAAATTACCAAGTGACTGAGCTGAATTGTGGATTCTGGCATATGTGCCTCTAAAGGTCCAAAGTTGCAGGACAAAGTGTACACCTTGTCTAACAACAATCTGTTTGCTCAGAAATGAAAAAAAGCACCTGACCATTTATGTTTTGTTTTTGTTTTTTTGTCCTTTTTTATATTGTTATTGTAAATTTAGTTAAGAAATATCATGTGAATTGCGTGAATTTTATTTTTATATTATATTTTAATAACTTCTGACTGTCAAAGTCAACTTGATACTTTAGATGATAAAATGTGTGAGGAGGAAACACGTTCCATTTTGCACCATGTTAGTAACCTAGTAATTTAAGTCACTGTCCGGTCTTAAGTGAATGTAAAGTCTACATATTCTTCAGCCAAGCACCAGGGGCAGATATACACAAGTTGTCAACACAGTTTCTGACCATAGATGCACTCACTTTTCAATGTGTAAACATTACCCTAACACAATAGACAATTCAGCTCAATTATGTGTCAATTATGGCATGATGCTCACCACTCCAGGAAGACAGCCCTCTACTTCAGGATTTGGCCCATCACTATAGTGATTGCCATGGTTCCCAGGGGAGCCAGTGGAGGAGTCTGAGGAGCTGTCTGGACTGGAAGGCATATTGGCGCTGACCTGGGTGAGCTTGGCTGTGATGAGCTGGGAGAGAGAGAAAGAAAAGTACTCTTGTAAACTATAAGATCAGATTCTGTTCACACATGACCACACATGCTGTTAAATTTAAGGCAAAGGTTATGGGCGCGAAATTCCCTATTTTGCAAATTGAGAAAAACAGCCAAGCAAATGCCTACAGTTTTGTCTTTGAGGTTTAGCTGCCCAGTTAGCTTCCTGTCATCTGCTGGGTCTATGATCTCTCCCCCGATGAAAAGTTCTATTTTGGTGTGCGTGCTGTTGGCCTTTATTCGGTTCAGAATGCAGCGTCGCACAGAACCAATTGTGTCATTGGTATGTGACCAAATATCCAGATCATCAACTTGTCGGCCTTGATTTGGGAAACGCACAATTAGCGTGATATGCTTTCCTCTGAAAGCCCTTTAAGGAAAAGAAAAGTCACAGAGAGAGATAGATGTTAGAATCTGGCCATCACAGCTAAGCAAAAATAATTTAATTGAGTTCATTCATGACAAGGGTTGAATGGGTGTACCTAGACATGGGCAGGATGGTCCTCTCCTCATGGTAGTCACTGTCACACTCGGTTATATACTCCCTGAGCACAGTCAGCACTCTCACCATGCGGATGGCCTCCTGTCTGGCACAGTTAATGCTGTCTTTATCTCCATCCAGTACACACAGAGTGTCATAGGAGGCTTTGAGCCGGTCAAAGCAAGACTGAATAAAATCCTCATGGATCTCTACCTGCAAACAGTCATGTGACAAGCTCAAGAGCAGCTCATCATTTATTACAGTAAGTGATATGCATCTCCACTAAACTATTACCTGATTGGCTTGTAATTTTGGTCCAAGGTTTGTATAAATCTCTTTAAGCAAATCAATTGCTCGGCTAGCAATGTCATCACTTCCTTGAATCACAACCTGTCAATGAAAAAAACAGGATGAGCTGAAGTTTGAGCTCAGATAGACACTTAGTATTTGGCTAAAATTTATTTTGGGCTCATTTAGCTTTGAAATACTAGCAAAATTAGTATTGTTCACCTGTTGATATTACAATACTATATAAAAATCCGATAACGGATTACAAACCCAAGAGTTCCATTTAAGGGCTTTTTTCCAACTTTTCTTCTTGCCATTTACAGTACAGTGATTTCAAAATAACCAACAGACTAAAGATGAAGACATTTCAGGCAGGTAATATCCCAGAACAAGCAGCTCTGAACATACCCATGAAGATCCAACAGCTTACCCTCCACAGGTAATCCAGCCCTATCAGCTCCAAATCATCCATCATGTACGCCCGGCGTTTTGCCACTAGTTTGCCCTCCCTGCAGTTGACTGCCTTGAAGAATCGTTCAAAGCATTTCATCCCGTTCTCTGTCAGCAGTGAGGGGTCGAGCTGCAGCACATTGTTCTCAAAGAAGTCCTTGTTGATGTCAGGGTCAAGGTCGGGCTCGTCCCCCATGAGTTTGGAGTACCATTTGAAGCAGGCCTCCCGATCACACAAGAACACTGCATTCTCTGCCAGACACTTCCAGATCTGCTTAGCCTGAGGTGCGCACAGCCAGAGCTGCCCATCTTTTAGTAAGAACCTGTAGGATGAGGGTATTTTGTGATTTGTATAGAGTCTTTAGAGAGTCTAAGAACTGTCCGTTTTCATAATAGACCTTTTGGTGCAGACCAAATTCATTTGATGACAAAGTTTAATTGGTGTGAAATTGGTTTTCTGAACTCAGGTGCACACCAAGAAACTGTCTGTTCCTTGGTGTACAAAAATCTTGCCATTTATGACATAATTTGCTTTTTATAGTACAATAGTGTAGTACACAAAGAACATTTCTATGCGCATTTACTTTTGGTAATAAAATCAAAGGGATGGAAAAACAAGTAAAAATGTGAAGTATATATATAAAAAATTTAAAAAACCCACACGTTCCATTTCTGGCACCTTCATTACCTAGCTACAGTGATAAACAGTTTAATCTAGTACACACTGTGACACTCAGGTTCATGAGAAAATTAGTAATGCTTGGAGTCCAATAACAATGTGAAAACAGAAAGGGGTGGAACTGAAGTTGGGTTCTGCAATGTATGCAGCATACAGTAAGGATGCTTGTGAATTATAAATACCTCAAGAAATTAAGCCGTTCCTGGACCTCCTGAACATGACTATACCGACTTCCTGGCCTAACTGTCTGAGGATCAAAGTCTGTGTGCTCTGATAAAACATATAGAGAAGAAGTTAGCGTCAACAAAATGTTTAACATTGTGGGCATAAATCAGAATAAAAACAAATGCTTTAAATGACTTTTAATGGAGCCCCGCACATGACATGCAAGAAAAAAAAAAATGTAATTGTGCGCACGATTTACTAATTAATTCCCTTGATTTACTAAAACGTGCACACGATTTACTATTTAGTGCCCTCGATTTACTAAAACGTGCTCATTAAAACGTAGCCTACTTTTTTTTTTCTTGCATGTCATGTTCGGGGCTCCGTAGATTATTAATAGGTATGTGCAAAAAAAAAAAAAAAACAACAACATATTGTCACAAACCTTTTGAGAACTGCCTCATATTCTCCATGTATGCAGACAGGTTCTCTGCTACAAGAGTGACTAGTGCATGGTTGTGCTGCAGTTGGTTGATTAGGTCATGTCGATAGAAGACATGGGGGCTCCGCTGTGTTTGACTAAAGTAAGAAATAAAAACACATTACTACAGAAAAAAAAAAAAACATAACTGAATTAACTTTCCTTCCCATTAATTATTTTTAATATGTCCATTATATTGGAAGTTCTTCACCTAAACTGTATGACAATGGGCTTTTTAGGTATATAGAAACAGACTATTTCCTTGATCCTAATTGAAAGTTTAAATTTACATTAGAGAAGCAATATCCCGAGACGGCATCAAAGCAAAGGCAGAAAAAGAATTTGTCGTCACATAAAACTTATTGCATAAGGTGTTGGAAAGCATTGGAAAATGTGAGTTCAGCCTTCCTCTGCAATTTTATTTTCTCCAATGGACTCACATGTTTAAAGCATCCCAAAGTAAGAGTGCACTAGATCCAAGCCTTGTCCACATACCAAGCACAGCAGCACTCTTACTGTAAGAAGCTTTATACACATGAATCTTTTCCATGGACACTGATTGGTGATTTGATTAGATGGTGCAGGAGACACCAAGCAGATTACTGATTTACTGAAATTCAAAAGCAAACTTAAGCTTTAAAATTAGTTAGACTAACAATAATAATGATAATATTTCCCAAAATTAACTGTCCACTTACCCCTCTAAGCTCTTTAGTAAGTTAATAGGTATTTTCTTTCTGAAAAACAACAGGGATGTGTACGATACATTTGCTACATTTTCATGCTCTTCCCAAAATGTGTGGGTGAATTTCATGTAAATACTCATTAAATATGAGCAAACAAGACCAAAAATGTCTTTTTGCCCACTTATTTTTGTGCACTAAAACAAGTAACAATGCTATTGATGGTTAAAGTTGGTTGAGACCATTACCTTAAATTCTGGGGGGCTTCTCCAAAGAGGCTACAGATCTCCCGTATTTGCTTCAGTGCAGGAATCACCCATTTGTCATTAGTTCTTAATTCTTCTATGAACCTGTCTATCCACTGCATCTTCTGTGTGTCCCTGTCCTACAACAGAAGAAAAACACTGTTTTTAATTTAACATCCTCAACAATTTACTCACATTATTCCAAATGACCAAAACATCTTATATAATGACTTTTGTTTAACATGGAAGAAAGAAATTTTCCAATTTTAAGAAAGTCAATTTTCCAGTTTTAATTTGAGAGTGAACAATTGAACTAAGGTTGATCACGGTACCTGGGAGCAGCTATAGTCCAAAATCTTGATGTGAGCACTAAGGGCCTGGTCCATTATATCCACAGGAACATCATCACTATGGGCCAAATTCCACAGCAGATTAAGCACTTTGTGAGCCATCACACCATCCTTGTCATCCTCTGCCAGTCGACGAATCAATTCCAGTAACTTCTCTCTCTGCTTTTTACTTGCATTAGTCCAGCTCTCCTATAAAAATAAAAATGATTCCTTTGAGGACAGAGATTCTGTAATCTGTGGGAATGCTAGCAAGGCACACATACAAATGCACTCAGCATTTGAAACGTCTATAATGCGTGGTCTCTACATTAATACTATTTTTTGTATGTATAAAATTGCAAAAGCCAGTTCATTATGAATAACCTTGAAGCAGTCGAAGAGATGGTCCAGCTGTTCAGGTGAGAAATCCCATGCTAGCTTTGCAAGGAGATCATGAACATTCTTGACAATAGCCTCATGTTTCCCAGCCTGAGGATATAAATACCATTATTACAATCACAAAACCAGTTTGCCTCAAAGTCTACTAATAAAGCATACATTTTAGAAGGGCTGCCAAATGTAACGTGCTAACAAATTTATAATTTCATTATGTTCATGGGTTAATATTTTGATTGGTAATATTGTAGACACTGTATGACTTTAAGGTACTTAATGCATTAAAATTGGAAATAATAATTAAGGGATTTTTTTTAAAAGGGATTTAAAAGCAAATTTAAGAAGAATGTAAGAATGCCAAAAATACTATGATTTACCATTTTAAACAATCTACGTTATCATACAATATACATTCATCACACAGGAACTTGAGACTGCCTCTCACCTGAGCGGCCCAGATGTTGTCCAGGTCCTGAAGTGTTAGGGCCTTTTCTTTGATGACAAATCGCAGGATCTTCTCCAGTTTCTCCACATACTGTGGCTGATGAAGGCTGTCTCTTAGCACAATAGACAAAATGTTGTTCTGCTGAATCCATTCCTGTGGGAAATAAATGCATGTTCATCTAATGTGAAGATACAGATTTGAACCACAAATTTATTTCGACTGCCTTTAAGCCTTTTACATATCTCAGTAACAAGTTTTGTTTGGTTATTCAGTGATGATAACCAAATAATTTGCCTGACAAGGCTCATAACATTCTCTGGTTCAATCGTTAAGTACTGTAGCGTGACTTACTGCCATGCGCTCTGCTGTCAGCCATTCCTCTTCTTCAGGATTACCATGACGATGCGTGTAGTAGGAAACACTTGAAATCACCTTGTTTACTTCATTTAGTGCATTCATTTTGCCATTAAAAGAAGAAATCTGCAATAACCTGTAACACAAAAGGTCAATGATCAAGAACAACCATTTAACATACTGCCTAATGTCTTGAAACTGGTTTTAGCCAATGTTCAGCTCACCTAAGAATCATTTTTAACCTAAATATTTCTAAATTCTTCACGGTTTCCTCTTGTCCTGGTACTCGAGAAGCCAGATTCTTCAAAGATTTGATTATCATAGACAGGGCATCGTTTTTGGCTTCGTTCTTTGCTTCCTTTTTCAACTCCTCATCAGTGAGGTTTTCTAGAAACTGGGGAACCATTTCTATGATGGGAAGGAAGTACTTCTTCACCGTGTGCAAAGTGAGAAACTCATAGCACTGTCCAAAAGGCCTGCAAAACAAACAAGTAATCAAACCTTACTCAAATAAATTCCAGCTTTCAAGCAAACTGGTCCAATATGTTTGATTGTTCTTACTTAATGAGTGCAGCGATGATCTGAACATTCAGAGCTTGGCCGCTCATGAATCGATCATGCAGAATTTGAAACCCGTTTAAGGTGCCGAATTTGTTTATTAAATCCACCAACCAGCCCTGCAGGAAACAAATAAACAAGAAGTTGTCATTGAATAGACCAATACAGGGCCAAAACAAGGTGAGACATTTAAACTTAAAGCTGAAGTCAGATTCATAAACAGTTAGTTGATGCATAAAATGCCCATGGATTTTTATCATCAAGGTAAAATGCAGGTTAAAAATGTATAAGAATGCATAAGAAAAAAGTGTACATTCCAGGTGCTGTGTGACTAGTCACCATTTCTTTTTAAGTTTAACCATTTCAAAACACTAATTCAATAATTCAGAAATTAAATTCATAAACTGAAGGTTTAAAGAAAGTCCAAAAGATTCATCTTAAATTTCACCAGTGGCACAAACACCCTCTCACCTTGGGAGAGCGAGGGTCAGGTGGACGGGCAAACAGCTCATCCTCAGCTAGCTGAACCCCAGCAGGCACCGTCTCAGAGGGCCGAGTACCATTGTAGATGTGGAACTTACAGTGGGGGTTGGTGGCCATTGCCAAGAGTTCTAGCAGAGGGAACCAGTCCTGAGAAAGCTTGGTCACACACAGCTCCACCAATCGGTGGGCGTTATTAATGATGCACCGCTGTCGAGAGAATGAGACAGAACATGTCAGGCCAGAGATGTACTCCTGGAAATGTTGAGTATGTTTTGGCTTTAAAATACACTAAAATGCAAATGTAGTTGAAGCACTTTGATTTACAGTGAGTAGGAAGTCTTTAAATGTAAAAAAAAAAAAAATAAAAAAATAAAAAAATCTATATTTGCTGTGCCATTGAGGCTGATCCTAGAGCAGCCGTTGAAGAGCTAAAACAAGCCTTATACGAGAGCGATGACTCAGTGCTGTGTCCTAATACTGCCTCTGTTTTACTGAAAGGAGCTCTTTGATCAAAGCTTTGGCATTTCAATCAAACAACAAAATAAGATGAAGGCAACCAAAATAACATTACGTTTCTTCACAAATACCCAAAGAAGTAATCAATTCTTGAGAGGACAAACCTGACAGCCAAACAGTTAGTAAAACCCTTTAATGTGCAAACAAAAAGACGAAATATGTTTCTGAAATGGGAGGCATGATGAAAATGCCACCATTAAGCAGGTAGCAGGACTTACATGGATCTCAAATTTCCATCCACTAACAGCCTCATCTGTCAGTATTTTCGTAAAGGATATTGTCAAGCCATCTCTGAAAAATCTCTGGCATGCTTCACACTTGACATCAAGTCCTGGAGACAGAAATGAAAGAAAAACCTATCAGAGGCTGACATTTAATGAGGCTGAAGAATTCCTTTGAGAGTAAAAGTGAAAGCTTAAGATGATGCAGATAAAGATAATACTGCTACTGCTAATGATCAGCAAAACAATTAGTGAATAAAGCAAGAATATCAAATGACAAACAAGAGCTAAAAATAAAGTATTACCTTTTTTACAAAGATCTATAGCAGCTTCAAGAAGAACTTCTAATTCACCCTTTGGCAAAACTGGAACGACCCAACGAGGTCTGTACGTAAAAAAGCAAGAGCATAATTAATCTACTTAATACATAACTGATAAGACACAGATGTGCAATCTCACTATCATTGGATAATAGCCTAAATAAATATCCTCCATATCAACATCCTTATCGTTCATTTCCAGTGCTCCTGATTCAATTATAAACACAATTTGACCAAATCTAGAATAAGAGCCGTAACCTGTTGATCATGTCATCCAGCTTGGCCAGTTCAGTGTGAGGGAAAGCTGGCTCCTCCTCCTCCAGGGGAGTGGGACAGTCCCCCTGACCCTGCTCATCTGGTGGGCTCACTGGAGAGTTCTCGTTGGATGAGTTGGGAGAGGATGTCTGCAATGCAAACAGTTCAGAGGTTGAGGAAGTGCACGACTCAAATACAAAGATAACATTCTGGGTCATCAACTTGGAGAGCATTATTAAGTGGCCTCATTAAACAAAGTTTGCCACACAGGATGTAAAAGATGACGTGAAATGATGTTCGTAACATTTAATTTCTGTAATGCTTTGTATTTACTAGTAAAAACCATGTAGTGTTGTTGATTTTATCCCTCTGGATTTGATTGGACCATTAATTGTATGCAATGACATTATAGGTTTTGCCCCATCCTGCACGGCCTAGGTCAAGTCAGATAAAATGTAAAAAAAATTGAGTTACAACATTTTGATGAAAGACTATGAATTAAAGAAAAATATACACTATTGATTAAAAGTGACAGTAAACCCCATTTCATATTTCAAAACTTAATATTCAAAGTATCCTGAAAAAAGTATCAAGGGTTCAGCATTGCAATAACATTTAAAATAAAAGTTTTTTTTAAAAAATTGAAATATTTCACAAAATGTCTATTTTCACTGTATTTTTGATCAAATAAATGCAGCTTTTGTGAGCATAAAAGACTTCCCTAAAAACCATTTGAAAAAAATTCTTACCGACTCCAAACTTTGAAATGGTTGGCATCAGAGCTGCACGATTCTGGATAAATTGTGAATCACTATTTTGTTTTGTTTAAAATAGAGGTCATGAATCTAATTAGACACCTAAAAATGACAATTTACTAGAGGTTCTGACAAAATCTTAATCGTTGCAGTCTATTTAAAAATATTTAACTAATTAAGAGTTTTATTTAAATTGGTTTGAATGAATGATTCAATGACTCACTCAAAGGCTACATTCACACTGTCTTTCCAAATCCGACTACCTGTATATCCGATTGGAATCTGAACTAAAATTATTGATGTCCACATTGTACATCACAACTGTTTAGATCCAACTTGTGTGTCCATGCCCTCTTTCATTTTCCAGAATATCTGCATTGGAATATCTGCAATGACGTTGTGTTGGTAGGCATACGCCAAAAACAACAACAACTGCAGCATGCATGGGTTTGCAATACAGATGTGGTCTTATTTACAACATGACAGTGAGTAGCCGCCGTGCGCTGGACTACTGCATCTTCTGAGGCAGCGGCAGAAACATAAGAGGCTGGTATGACCCGCTTTATTCCGTGCTGTCATCTCTGCCAGTTTCAAAACATGTCTCCATTATATTGTTATTCTGCTCGTCCGGCCCTTTGCAACAACACAACCTGTTTCTGCAGTGACTTTCAGCATGTTTCCTATAATGTCTGATGTTTATGTTTTACGTGGAGTGAGAAAGTCACATAAACCACGCAAAATCCGATCAGAGCAGTCAGATTGAAACGGATTTCCAGAAATGCGAATAGGATTTCAAACCACATATGAATGTAGCTTGAAACAGATTTGTAAAAAAAAAAAAAAAAAAAATGCATTTCATGTGATTTTTGGCAGTTCACACTTGGTAAATCTGATCAGATTTCAAATGGATATGCACAAAAATCAGATTTGGGCTGACAGTCAGGACATAGCCAAAGACTTCACTTGTTGCATTACTGGATGAAGCACCGTTTTTGAATGAATCTCTTGAATGAATGATTCAATGAGAAATTGTCGTGCAGCTCTAGTTAGCATAAAAACTATTCATGGCAAGAACAGTGCAAAATCAGTTTTTAAAAAAATAGGTAAATAAATTAAACATAAGTGAAAGACAAACATCATAAGTAAAACTTTTTTTTTTTTGGTATACTTGAGATTTAAAAAATATATAGAAGTTTTTCTGTTAACACTTCGTGATTTAATGATAAAAAAAGTAAAAAACAAGAAAGCCACACTCAAAATATGTAAACCACCTTAATGATTCAGGTGTCTTAGTGACTGGATTATCCTTCAAATAAACAAGCATAAAGTATGTTTCCATGTGATGGATTAAAAAAATTAAAGAGAGAGCATAAGGAAGATAAAGCAGCTTTAAGATGCTCAGTGTCAGTTTCCTGTGCCATGTCAATGGATGCATGTGGGCTGGAGCTCTGCATGTAGAGCTGAATGGAGCCTGCGGAACTTGGGAAATGTGGGGGTGTGCTGAAAAAGGCTCCTTCTGCTTGGCTGACCTACATAGCCAGTTTGCTTCTCATGTCTAGGCACTACACATTTCTAACCAACTGGTGTGCTTTTCTCTGCCTGGCGTCTCATCCTCATTGATTCCTGCCTTTTAACATGCACTCGTTGAGCGCAGGTGTAATAGATAACACTGCTGCAGTCTATCCCTGGAGAACATAACAATTGCCCTCTGCAACACAATCAAAGGGAGCCTCTCGCCTTTTCTTTGGTCATAATGCTGGGGTTTCAGTTTTTTGACCACAAATGCATTAAGCCATTGTTAAAGTGTTATTCAATCGTAAAAACAATAAAGAAAATGATGCAGTTGCTTATGGGAAATCCAAAAGCTCCGTAAGACATAAAGCTATAAACATCTCAGAAGAAACTCCATTTTTTCATCTTTTGAAACTAAATTAAAATATTCTCTCATCATTTTGTTCCATCCATTGAAAGTCTACACAAACAAAATTTTCAAGCTTTAAAAGGTTAATATAGACATCATAAATATGAATATGTTATGATATGTTATGAGCAGTTTAATCCAAGTCTTATGTGTAACTATCATTACATGTTAAACATATTTAATTTAGCCTTTTTTTGTAAATTTTACATATAAACACTGATCAATGCACATGCATAGAGCACATCAAAAATGGTAAATGGAAGCTGAAACAGCTTGCCTGAAGTACAAGAACCAATAAGGTTTGTTCTTGCATCAAGCATGCAAGGTTAAGCTACTGTTTACCATATCTGATGATGAAAAATGATAAGAGAATATTAAAAATATCTGAAATTTTGGGGTAAACTATGACCTTTTTAATGTCTTACTGAGAAAGACTTTTGACTATCTGCATAAAGTATGGTCAACTTTACAGCCGTAAAAATTTAAGACCAAACCTGCAATGGAAATACACACACACATACTACATATACATTATATATATATATATATATATATATATATATATATAAATAAATAAAGGCATGTGATCAGCTAGATTAAAAAAAAAAAAAGAAAAAAAGGAAAATCTGACCGTGCACCCAAGCCATGGCCCCGGGACTTCTTTTTTTTTTTTTTTTTTTAAATATATATTTTATCACATTAAAAGATATGTCTTATACTGTAATAATACATACTATTGTTCTGTAAAATTAAAAAGCAGCATTTAAAAAAAATGATAATAATTAATATATTATATAATATATTAAATGTATTAAAAAAGTTTGGAAACATTAATTTTTAAATTTTTAAAATAAATCTCTTCTGCTCACCAGGGCTGCATTTATTTGATCAAGTAAACAGTAAAAACAGCAACATTGTGAAATATTCTTACAAATAAAAAAGGTTTTCTATTTTAACATATTATAAAATATAATGTATTCCTGTGATCAAAGCTAAATTTTCAGCATCATTACTTCAGTGTCACATGATCCTTCAGAAATCATTCTAATATGATGATTTGCCGCTCAAGAAACATTTCTGATTATTATCAATATTGAAAACAGTTGTGCTGCTTCATATTTTTGTGGAAATGGTGATACATTTTATTTTTTAGTTTTCTTTGAAAAATTAACAGCATTTATTTGATATAATATTACATGTATTTATCAAATATATTACATTTATTAAATAGAAATATTTTGTAACATTTTAAATGTCTTCACTCTTCACTCACTTTTCATCACTTTAATGTATGATGAATTAAAGTATAAATTTTTCTTTTTTAAATCTTATCACAAATGTTTGAATTGGATCATTGTTTCCACAAAAATGTTAAGCAGCAAAAACTGCATTTTAACATTGATAATATAAATAGTGAATGTTTCTTGAGCAGCAAAAAAGGAGCATTTACAGTGAATCGTTACAGCAAGCCTGGATCGCGTCAGACTATTATTTATATAATTACATCACAGCCGTTACGAATTTTATATTAAATTCTCACCACCATTCATAAAAAAAGTTAACACGTTAACATGTTTAAGCGCTGATTCTACTCGCATTTGGCGCGTTGAACCATTTGAACTCTTTTAGGGACCGTTCATATGTCGCGTCTAAAAACGCATGAAAAACGCGTCGGCGCCGCTTTCTCCTTTCCAAAGCGCTCGGTGGCATCTGTTGTTACTAAGCAACCATGAGCTGCGCTCTCCATGACGACGCAGTAGTTTGTTTCAGCAAAGGATATATGGATTTCCAGCACCGAAAATCACTTGCAGTAGCTCTGCTACAGCAGATTTATTTAAAAATGTGTATCCGTGTACAGCTCTGATCAGATATTCCTACATCTCGGCTGAGCTTTGTCCTGCAGATGGCACTGCACGAGAAAAAAAATCTTCTGTCCAATGATCAGTCATTGGGTCTGTCAGACTATAGAAATTTTTCACTGTAATGCGACAAAAAATATTTAAGACCTATCGAATCTGAATTTAAGACTTTTTAAGGCCTTTTATTTGGAAAAATATATTTAAGACTTTTTAAGGACCCGCGGCCACCCTGGTGACATGATACAGGAGTAGTGTTTTTTTTATTTTTTTGGATCGCCCTACAGTTACCTAATAACATTTTCCTCTGTTGACATCTGTTCCTTCCAGGGCAGAGCACAATTACAGAAACACATTTGCATCCATGGGAGTCAGCAAATGTTTTTTTTCTTTGGAACTCGGTCAACTGTCAAACCGGATCAAATGTGGTTTGAAGAATATAATGCAGCACAACGCAGGGACTGCAAGCCTTATCGATGAAATATAAATTCTCCTCAGTGACAGTTTTACTTCAGTAACAGCAAAAGGCAGATGTGCTCCAACAGGGATTGGAATAAAAAGGGGGAATTCCAAATGGAGCACTGACCTGGTTCTGGGGCAAGGGTGGCTGGGACTGGCCATCCGGAGCCTGGCCCTGACCGTCATTCCCTCCCACAGGGGAGCCACGGGTCGTGGCCGTCATACTCGACACGGGGCAGATCTTTGCAATCTTGTCTGCTTATGTCGCTGGCACACCAGAAGAAATCAGTTTCTCCTCAGGAGCGATGGAGAACCGGCACACTTCTGAAAGTGAAAGCACCACCTGGGGGACTGGATATGTTGCAGAGACCATTGCATAACCTGAAAAATAACAAAGACACTATCATCAATCAATCTTTAAAAGAAGTTCCCACACCTTTTGACATATAAATTCACATGACTTGCCAGAAATTCATGATTACTGGATACATAATTTTTAAAATCATTTTATAGAGATTGTGCTTACAAAAAGTTTATGAAATATTTTAGAGCTGAGCATAACTTATATATATATATATTTATTTTTTTTTTAATTAAGATTTTATGTCCAAGCTTAGACCTCATATGCTTTTATGGTAAAAATCAAAGTGAATTCTGAGTGGCCATTTAAAAAAAAAAAAAAATAGGGAGGGACTTCATTTTATCTATCGTGAACTGGATTGTAGTTGTGTTGCATATCAGAACGGAGCTAGACCAAAGGTGAGAGAACTAAAACAATGTCTTCATTACTCACGTTACACCACAGTAAGGCCTATGTGACATCAGCCAAAAGGGAAAAGCAAGTTCTTAAAATATAATTTTAAATCGCAAAAATATTTTTTTCTTTGAAACAACATGTACTGATGAATCTTGTACAAGATCAGGTATGTGCATTAATAAAGTAAAGTGTGTTTTTTTTAATAGTATTTCTATTTTAAATTCAGGCAAAAAGCTTACACTAAATTTACAAAGCTCTTTTGTATAGATGTTGTATAGTTACAAATCTATATGCAAAATACTTTACACTTCATATAATCCAAGATTTCAAATTTGTTTGCTCATGAAACTGAATATCTGACATTTCATATTTAGTGCACACACATGGTAGCACTGAACTGCTTGTGAGAAACTATGTTAAATTACAAAGCTGATAGTTTTGATTAAGATTCTTCTAGTTGCTCATATCATATTGTGCAACAATCACTAAATAATGACAAGACTTGTTGTTCAAAACAAGTACCAGATAATTTTATAGTACATGTTATGTTTCCCAGGAGGATGCTACTGGCTGGTGCAAAGTGTATTAAATCATAGCATAAAAAACAGGTCTGGTTATAAAGAAAAGGCGGCAAAAACAGAACATCAGCACTGATGAGATAACATAAATTCACTAACAACCACATGCGAGTGACAAAAAAAGACATTGGTTTAGTCTGAAAACTGTCTAATCTAAAGGCTAGTTTAAAAGTTTAAGAAGTTTTAAGTGTCATGGCAACATAATACTAACTAACTTGGACATGCTACCGAATTCAAAAGAATATTTTGATATTTTTAAAAAAAATATTTAAAATGAAGCATGTCTGTGTAATGTAATAAACCCTAAACAACAGTCTTTTTTTCACTGCACTCACCGAATTGCCAAATGGCTCTCAAACTAACAAGGCAGAATAGCTGCAATCTTTGCTCAATGATATAATTAATGTTTGATTTATTAGGAGCAAAACATTTTGTTGGTTACAAAAAAACAAAGCTAAACCAACACATGAGAAAGAAATGCTGACATGGCATTCAGGCACTGATTTCTGTAAAGTTATGTGGATTTTTGGAAAATACACCTCTTGCGTAATAAACCTGTTGATCAATGAGAGCAATCCTAGTATTTTGCACAAAAATAAATAAATAAATAAATAAAACAAAATCTATATTGCAGCATTTCTGATTTTAAAAGTATTAAAATGTTTTAAACATCTGTTTAACTTATAAAATGTGATATCAAATGAAACTATACAGAAATTCACAAATTGTCAGTGTAACAATTTATAAACACATTTGACCAATGTTGGAAAATGTGTTCAATAAGGTCTTGTCAATGAAAAGTAACATGTCTAGATTCCCTAATACAAGAGAAAAACTGAAATTCACACAAATCACTAGACAATAAACAGAAGCAGTCTGAGTAAGATTGTTTTAAACTTTTAAACTAAGCTGCGGGTTTGGCAGTAATTGTGGACAGGCTAGTAGGCATACTAAACACAGATACATTTCCCTGAATCAATATGACATTACACTACATGGACAAAACAATATTATAACGCATCATTTAAAACAAATCATTCACATTTGTCATCATAAACCCACCAGATGCCCAAGAACTGGCAAGCAGAATAAAAACGTAAACTGACCTGATCATATAATGGGAGGAAATTAACCTTACTGTCACTAATGGTCAAAGATGGGCGTTTCCCATAACGTCAATATAAATATTGTCGCTATGAGAAATAATCACCATATTCCAGAATACTGAATTAAACATAAAAGAGGTGATATTATCCGTTTCTCAAAACACATTGAGCTGCTACCTAGACACCCTCTGACGCCCAAAAATGCTGTCAAGGAAGAGAGCTTACAAGGTTTTCAGCCTCGGTCAGTTTAAACGCTGCAAACGCGCCTACGATGCCTAAATATATATATTGTCTGGGTGGGCAGCACACTTGGTTTTGAAACACAGCCATTATGTATTAGGCCTAGTTTGAAACTGTGGCAGTTTAGGCCCGTTTCCTCTTCCAAACACAATCAGAGTTACAACAGGTTTATTTGTGTAACCAGCCATGCATAAAATGTTATTAAAGCTCTGAGACTTTACATGATGCTGTTTTTGTATATACAATCTTAATTTATAACTCAAAAGTAAGAGCGAAAGTGAATGTAAATACAGCAGCAGAAACAGGCTAACGTGCTAACGGCTAACAGCTGGACTCCAAAACACAATCAGCTCGTGACAGTGAATTTAAAGCTATTAAAACATCAAAACACCCATTTTAATTATCCAACAAGCCCATATTATACTTCATAACCTGCCAAAAGCTAAAAAAGATCAACTAGTGCCAAAAACAACCGACCTGCCCACGTCAAAACCACTTGTTTAGCCACAAATCAACCTCCTCAAACAGAGCTGCCGTTAAATGCAAATGCTATTTAGCTTGAATAGATCTTCAAAGCGAATGAACTGCTCAAGTGCGCGGAGATTGTTGAATATATAAGCGTTGACAAATATCCAGACGTATTTAATTCGCTCATTGAGCTGTTCGAGCTAAGCTAAGTGAGCACTGACTTGCAAATCATCTGCTATTAGCGGCTAGTTTCCTTTAGCTTCACACACAAACCCACTTACCGAGAATCAAACGGGATCTTTCCTCCATACGACCCCAGATCGGATCGTTTAAGTGCTGTTTAATAATTACTCAGCCGCGTGCATGTGCCTGGCTGTCCCGATTATAAATAACACGCCTGTGTTGAGATCAGACCATTGGTTTATTGTCTACTGTTGGGTGTTTTTCCTGCGTCACCAGCATCGACTACTGCTGCTGCTGCTGCCCCCCTCCCTTAAACTGCCTCCAGTCGCTCTCTCTCTCCTGTGTCAGGCTGCTTAGAGACCCGTCACCGTGCTATGGATGGAAGTAAATGAGAAGTATATCCGTGCACTAACTGCTTGGACGTGTGACTCAGCTGGGCATGCGTGGTTTCGAGGACAGTTCGTCGCCTTCCTGACACCAGATTTGTGATATTAAAAAGTGTAGCATCATTCTTCTTGTAACGAAATTAGAGTTGTTGATGCTCCTGAACATGTTTATACAGGAAATGTTGTTTCAAAACGTTTGTGTAGTAATAAAGTTATATGGATTACTCTGCTATTTAATTTTCTGCAACAAGATAGATTGCAATCTAGTTTTTTTTTTTTTTTTTTGATCCTCCATCTTTTGTGGTGTATCTTAGACAAAGCATAGAAATAACACATATTTATTTATTTAAATTTAAAATTATGTTTAAAAAATGTAATAATTTAATACATTATATTTAAACTTGTGAATACAATTTTATAACTTTCTGAATTCTGTGAATTGGAGATAAAACCATCTCTATGCAAAATCATTCTGGAAGAATTTATATAGTGTGAGTAGTATAATGTAGGTAAGAATTGGTGTAATGTGATACTGTATTTTAAAGAGTACATTTTGGAATGTTAATACATTTAATAAAAAAATAATAATCATACAATGTATGATTATTAATAATATAATATGAATTTAAAGCTGAATTAGGTTAAAAAGCCTTTTAGGTTAAAAAAAAAGCACTGAAACATCATCATGGAATAGCAATTTATCTATAAAATTTAAAGTAATGTTTTTCTGTGTCAGTGTTGTTAATGTGACTATGTAAAACACCTCTTTTCTGTGCTTTTTGAGTCGTGACAGACATCATGCACATACTTTTTCACACTCACCCTGAGCTAAAGGAAAGTAGTGTTCTAAGCATGCAACATGAGCATTTTCTAGGAGAAAAACCGGTTGCATATGACGTTTTCATGCATGCTTGAAAGACTGGGACTGGGTGATGTCTTGCATGAAAGTCAATGCAGCAGAAACAACATAAACTTATGGAGTGTGACATACGATTACACTTTAAAATCTGTACATTTGGAAACTGGCTGTCTTGACACATGCCAAAAAAATATATTTTAAGTAGATGACATGTAATCAGGACTGTAAATAAAAAAAAGTAGGCATTATTCCATGATAAGTGCTTTGAACAATTGTTATGCTACATGGTTGTCACATGACCTCATCATATGAGTGGCATAGAACAATTAAGCTGGAAATAAAAGCAATTCTTTTCAATTTTGTGAGAACATCTCTGTCAGTCTGATAAAGTAAAAAAAAAAAAAAAAAGAGATACATTAAAATTAGTGGCTGCTGCTTATGGCTCATTCCTCGGAAATGAAGTTAAGTGCATTGCATTTTGGGATACAGTATTTTGTACAATGTGCTGTGATTGTGTACTGCACATTTTAACAAATGTAGTAGGTCATTCATGTGCTGTATGCAAACAATTGTATAATGTATACATGCTGTATACATACTACATATTATCAAAGAGTAGAAGACTATGTTAGTATGCTATTTCAAACAGCTGATCAATTTTGTATACCAAAGCATTGATAAACATCCTTTACAACAACTGTTTGCTTTAGAAGAAGAAGTGCAGTTGTTTCAACTAAATTCTACGCGACTACAATGACCGGGATGAATGAAATGCTTCATGGACAGACCACCTGAATAACATGAGTCACTCAGCTGGACAATCTCTGCTTGAATAGCGCTTGACCCCTACAATCCATCTGTGACAGGCATACAATTGACTGGTCACCAAAAAGCCTTTTGTACGTTGCAGAGAAGACCCCATGCTGGACAAAGTGTTGATGTTCGTCCTTGTGTAGTGCAAAGAATGGAAAAGGCTGTAGTTACTTTTCGATACGGTTCACTCGCATTGCGTCAGTTGCTGACGCTTTGGGGAAACACCTTTTTCTCCGAAATACTGATTTAATCACGTCTGTGCACTTGAACAGACAAATGGCATTTAAGTTTATAAGTTTATATAAGTCAGCACTGAAAGCCATTTCAACAGCAAAGATCATCTCCTTGCTGGCTCAGAAGAAGAAGCCTTCCTGCTCAGGCCCACACGGTTGAAGGGGTAGCTTATCAATATACTGTCCTTCCGTTCGGACTGTCTCTGACAACTCGCACATTATAAAGTGCATTGATGTGGCCCTCTTTCCCCTGAGACGGAAGGGAGTGTGCATCCTGAATTCTCTCAATGACTGGCTTGCTCTCTCCCAGCCAACAAAATTTGTTCCTGGGTGCAGTTTTTGGTTCGGCCTAGATCCGGGCCTGCCTGGTTCTTGCTGGAACGCTCTCTGAAAATTCAGCAGCTTATGCCATTATTCAAGGTTAGGGTCTTACTTCCCCTCAAGACATTTCAGAGACTGCTGGGTCTGATGGCTGCCATACCTAATTTTCAAACGCTTCTATGACAACAGAGCAGCAGCGAGCGTGTGACATTGTTGTGGCAATCAGATACATTCACACTGATTTCCTGTAAGGGCTGTGCTGAAAAGGTGGCTATAAGCAAGAAGTTAAAGTAGGCTATAAACTTAATTTGTACTAATAGACATAATCAGACTCAGTTCTTACCTATTTGATTTTTTATTCAGGATAACCAGAGAGACAGAGGCACCTAGGTCTCTCTGTCTTAGCGCATTTAATGGTCATTTTGATCGGGACGGGATGCACAATGTCCAGCAGTATATAACACAGTCGCATAAAATCTTGACCAAATTATGCCTGCTCTGACCCACTTTAGCCCCTATGAAAGTATACAGTTGAAATTGCTGTGTAAATGCATTATGCCACCTCTGTGCAGCATATGTAACAGTCTGTAAAGACACCTAAATACCATTTCAGAAGCACTTCTGTGCCACTTTTGCAGTGCTATTTATTGAATGTAACGTGGACGAATATGGAAGCATTTTTTCGCCATGAAATTAAAAAATAAAAGGTTAATTGCGACTTTTTATATCACAATTTCGACTTTTTTGCAATAGCGAGTTGCAGAATTGCAAGATATACTGTGTGATATTAACAATTGTGAGTTATAAAGTCAAAATTGCAGGTTATGAAGTCAGAATTGCATGATATAAACTTGCAGTTGAGAAGAGGGAGAGAGAGTCCAGAAGAGGGCAGAGTATTAAACTGATTTATTGCACTTAAACAGTCAAATACACCAGGGGCCAGTTGTTCAAAAAGTTTAATCTGGATCAGAATGATCTGGATTTGGAAATACCATGTTTTGCTATCCAGGATCAGGTAATCCATCTTACTTTTGTGCTGGTTTTTCAAAGCAAAATTGGATTGGATCACCCTGATCCAGATACACACTTTTTCAGATTACCAAATCTGTACTTGTGCTCTACGGAGCCCCTAAAGTGATGGTGATAGAAAGAATATGAGATGGGGAAAAAAAAATTTCAATGCTTTTGCGTTCTCTCAGAAAAGTTCTGCACAGCATTCACCCGAGAAACTTTGCGTTCACTCGCAAAGAACTGGTTCATCTCTTATGATTGTGTCAATGTAGTTTACAAACAGTGATAACCCCCCCCCCCCCCCCCCCCCCTTTGAATCAAATATAATATTTTTGTTTGATATTTAAAGCTGTTTGGGGATTATTTTATGGCAACAAAATCTCTTTTTTACTTTACAGTTACCGAAAGGCTAAATATGTAGCCTACTTCTAATTATACTTTAACAGTTAAACTAATCAAGAGCAAAATTAAAAATTTGTGTATGTATATTACATGATAAAAATGTTGTATTTTTTGACCAGTTTTAAAGTTTTATTACATTTTTGTTCCTGAAATCCACCGTTCTGTTGGGATCAGTATAATCCAAATTTTTTGGATCAAAGGTATCCCAATCTTACTAAAAAGTTTTGAACAACACAAACTGATGATTTTATCCAGATCAAAACCAAGATTGGATTTTGTGATCTAATCTGATTTCAGAATCCTTTTTTCCTTTTGAACAACCTTTTTTTCAAGATTTGATCCAATCTGATAGCTGAAATCCGATCAGATTACCTTTGAGCAACTGGCCCCTGGTTATGTCAAAAACACACAGTTCACAAACACAGTCGGTTATGTCTGTGAACGTTAACAAAAGGGAAAGAAATCGCATGTGTATATTAGTTATAAAGTCAAAATTGCATATTATTAAGTCAGAAATGTGTGATATAAACTCGCAGTTGTGTGTTAAAGTCAGAATTGCGGGATTGTATAATCTTGCAATTGCAAGATAAAGTCATATGTGTGAGATATAAACTAAAAAAAAAGTCAGGAGCCCTCGGTCAAGATGGCCACCGCCACACCTGAGCTCTCAGTCAAGATGGCCGCCGCCACGCCTGAGCCCTCGGTCAAGATGGGCGTCACCACGCCTGAGCCCTCGGCCAAAATGGCCGCCATGTCTAAGTCCTCTCCAGAGAGTACGGAGGACCTATGGCTGATAGACTTTTGGTCAGAACCTAATTCAGCCCCTGACCAGAGTCCAGAGGTATGTACAATGTATGTACAATACAGGTCCTGTTACACAGGAACAGCGGGGCTATGACATAATAGTATTACAAGATTGTTGTTGACCCAAAGCTTTTTACAAGTTTGTTTACACAATCGCAGAATGTTTCTTTTGGACACCTTTTTTTTTTTTTTTTTTTGGAACAGTGATCTCTGAAGTAGGCACAGTGCAATGTTGAGGGGAAAAGCCTAATAAATGGCCCAACCCTGAAGAAGTTAAAATAAACGTAATAATTCAAATTATTTTATTATAATAGTAATATTCATATTATAAAAGTGTATACTGTATATATATCTCATGTTGCCATTCAGTACACTGAGTTTTATTAGCCTATATATTGATTTAACATAAATACCTTGTGCGTGTGTATATTCATTGCACCTATCTGTTCTGTTCAATGTTATTTCCATATGGAAGTTCATGGTTATAATTATTCATAAGTATGCAGTGTCATAAGTACATCTCTGACATTTATAACAAACCAAACAGTTTGAAAATCGGTAGAAAATTGAGCAAGTTATGGTTATTTAAAAAGTATGTGCACCATTAAAACACAATGTTACGAGTGAGCGAGCTGACTGTTACAAGATGGCCGCCAGGTGCGGACATTGACCTCCATTGGCCAGCAGCGTGGACGAGACATCTAGCCTTTATTATGTATATCTATGGGGTGCAGTACGTCCTCTGCCGTAGTGGCCAAGCTAAGCCCCCGGGTGAAGGCCACGGAGGCAGCACCGCCCTGGCCCCCCGAATTACCTGGTCCCCCTGAACAGTCTGCGCCGCCATGGCCCCCTGAGCTGCTTACGCCGACTTGGCCCCCTGAACAGCCGGCGCCACCTTGGCCCCCTGAGCGACCCAATCGACCCTGGAGGCTTCCCGTTCCCGATAAGCCACGTCCTTGCCAGCCTTCAGAGCACTTAGATCCTGCATCTCTCCTTGGTTTTCAACCAGCGGTTACACCCTTGTTTAAAATAACCAATAGCGTTTCATTTTTATCACAGCTCGGCCAGAGCCGTTGAACTCAGCAAAGCCACATTTGACAGCTTCTGACAGCCACAGTGTAACAGATTCCCCTTTTAGATTTAATATGAAACTGTTACTAAAGCAAAACAGTGAATATAATCATGCTGAGAATGTGTAGTTTGAAAAGTGTGTAATTTATGTTGGTGCATGTTGGTGATATCTCTTCTACTCGTCAGTGCTGTTTCTAATGCCCAGTCTGTCTAACAGTTTCTCCTCATCTCCTCTATCGCTTTAAAATATAGCATTCTGTGCAGAATTCAAATGGGTTCGATACGTTTTGCGGCTTATCGTTTATTATACCATGTTTTAAATGCCCATTTTTGAGTGGAAGGATCGTATCTTTTAAATTTTCGTGCCTGTATCCTTAAATGCAAATAAGCTGCTGCTTCCGCACCCTGCTTTAAAGAAGAGGGTGGAGCAATCTACCTGTCATACAGCAGTCCTGTGAGTATTAAACTGACTTATTGCACTTACATTTGAGTGTTCGCAAACAGCAATAATTTTTTTTGTTGGCGGAGCCTACCTGGTGGCAGAAAGTGACAGTTCTGCAGTAGCAGTCTGTTGAAGCCACGGAATAAAAGCTTATATTTCACAATTCTAACTTTTTTGTCTCGTAAATCCGAGTTTATATCTCACAATTCTTAGAAGGAAAAACAGAATTTTGAGATATACTCATTATTTGGGGCAGTCACAGGTGTGAGGATAATTGACTTTACAAATGTATAAATGTCTTGGATTACGTGATTTTCACAACTCACAAGTTAACTGTTTCATTGAGTCTTCGGAAAGACGTTTCGTCAGCTGAACAATCAACAACAGTAATGCATTTAACGCAATGTAATCCTTTACTCCCTTGCGAAAAAGAAGTATACTTCGACTCAGTCTTTTGATCGAGATATAGGCTACTTAAAAGTATATTTATAAAAGTATTGTATAAAAGTACATTGCTTGAAAATAGTGTTTTATAAAGAAAACACATATATTCCTAATTCTGAGTATCTGAATTTTTGTGTAGGCTAGTCCACTTGTAGTGTACATAGGAATTTACTTTAAATCTACTTCACTCTCTCCTCGCCATTGACTGAATTTTTAGGCTATACGGTAGGGGGCGCTGTTACGCATCTTCTGAAAGAGTACACAATCTCCGGATCAAAATGCAGGAGAAGAAGAAGCTGGATAGAAGATTAGGCTACTCACGCAAATGTAAAATAAAGCGATCATCAAACATTAAACAGCATATAAATCAAAACTGCCAAACGTTACTGAATGAGGACTATGAAACTTTGGGGGTGTTTATGGACTCGATCTACGCCACCTGTGTTTGATCATCGTTCTGAATTCCATCCGGACATAGTCTTTGACAAAATGCAATTTTCTCAGATTTTTGTTTAAAATGTTTCCTTTTTTTAAAAAATGAAACGTACCCACATTTAAGTGTTGATAAAAAAGGATTCATGAAGCTAGAATAAAATGTTTTTAAAATGGAAAGAGTTACAGTTAAAGGTATTTCAAGTATAAAAAATAAAACCTAAATAGGAACATAGTAGTATACTTTAAGTGCAAAAATAATATATAAAAAGTAAACTAAAGTGTGATGTTATGTTCACTTAAAGAAAACTTAAAATTAGTCTATACTTGCACTAAACTAGTAGTTTACTGAGAGTATATTTCAAAGTGTACTTTCATATACCAAAAATTTACTACTAGTATTAAAATGGTAAACTACTAGTATACTTATAAGTTTACTTGTAGTACAGATGCAGTACAAATGAGAAACGTAGTTGTGAACTAGTTGTGTACTTAAAGTTTACTACTATTACACTTATACACGTAAACGTATACTTCAATTGGGCCAATTTAGTCCCAAGCAGTACACTTAAAAGTTTACTATTTGTACATTGATACTAGTATACTTACTACATAAAGTATACTTACAAAATATACTTGAACATGAAGTATACTTCTTGTTGTAAGGGCTTCTCAGCCTGGTTTTCATTCTTGTCAAAAATTAGACAGCGCTACCTTTGGTCAGTGCTCTTCAAACCTGACTGTCCTGGGGACCCCCCACTACTGCACATTTTGGATGTCTGCCATACCTAACACACTCGATTCAAATCATCAGCTTATTAGAACGCAAAATTTGTGTGCTCAGTGAGGGAACAGTTCAATGAGGAAGACACCAGGGGCCAGTTGTTCAAAAAGTTTAATCTGGTTCAGAATGATCTGGATTTGGAAATTCTATGTTTTGCTATCCAGGATCAGGTAATCCATCTTACTTTTGTGCTGGTTTTTCAAAGCAAAATCAGATTGGATCACCCTGATCCAGATACACACTTTTTCAGATTATCAAATCTGTACTTGTGCTCTACGGAGCCCCTAAAGGGACATAGTGATAGAAATAACATAAGATGTGAAAAAAACAAAACAACAAAAAAAAAACATTTCAATGCTTTTGCATTCTATCAAAAAAGTCACGCGTAGTGTTCATCCGAGAAACTTTGCGTTTGCTCGCAAAGAACTTTTGACTGGTTCATGATTATGCCAATGTAGTTCACAAACAGTAATAAAAAAACAACACTTTGAATCAAATATAATATTTTTGTTTGATATTTACAGCTGTTTTGGGATTATTTTATGGCACCAAAATCTCCTTTTTACTTTACAGTAGGTTACCGAAAGGCTAAATATGTAGCCTAATGTCTACTTCTAATTTATTACTTTAACAGTTAAACTAATAAAGAGCAAAATAAATAATAAAAAAACGTGTGTTTGTATATTACATGATAAAAAAGTTGTATTTTTTGACCAAGTTTTATTACATTTTTGTTCCTGAAATCCATACTTCTGATGGGATCAGTATAATTCAGATTTTTGGATCAAAGGTATCCCAATCTTTCTAAAACGTTTTGAACAACACAAACTGATGATTTTATCCAGATCAAAACTAATATTGGATTTTGTGATCTAATCTGATTTCAGAATCCTGTTTTCCTTTTGAACAACCCATTTTCAAGATTTGATCCAATTCGATAGCCAAAATCCGATCAGATTACTTTTGAACAGCTGGCCCTAGGATACAAAATAAGCACTGGTGGGGTGGTCCCCAGATGGGTTTGAGAAGCACTGAAATAGATCACTCTAAACTTTGGAACAAATAATAATATTGTAATATTTCACTGGGACACTTGATGTCTCTGTTGTACCATATTTAGACCAATCCTGGGCCTAGTTGTTCAAAAGTAATCTGATCAGATTTCGTCTACAGGATTGGATCAAATCTTGAAAATGGGTTGTTCAAAACAAAATAAGGATTCTGAAATTGGATTAGATCACTAAATCCTATCTTGCTTTTGATCTGGATCAAATTATAGTTTTTGTTGTTCAAAAGGTTTCAGTAATATTGGGATACCTTTGATCCAGGGTGGATTTCAGGAACAAAAATGGTCAAAAAATAAATTTGTATCAAATATACACATTTATATTTTTATTTTGCTCTTGATTAGTTTAACCATTAAAAGTAATAAAGTAGAGGTAGACATTTTGGCGCCATTAAATAATCTCCCATACAACTGTAAATATCAAACAAAAATAATATAATTTAAAATGTTTTTTAATCACTCTGAACTACACTGGCACAATCATCATAGATGAACCTAGTTTCTAACAATTTAATCCCTTACTGAATGTATATTTGTTTGTTTTTGTTGTGGATCACATGAGGGGCCACGGAAACTCTAAAGAGACATGGTGATGGGAGGAAAAATATGAGACGGAAGGAAAAATTATTTTAACGCTTTTGCGTTCTTTCGCAAACGCTGCGTTCCCATATGAAACTTTGCATTCACTCTCACATCTTGAGTTTTTTTGTGAATGAATGCAAAGTTTCTTGGAGGAATTTTTGTGAGAGAACGTAATATTTTTTCTACCATTTCATTCTTTTTTACATCACCATGTGTCTTCAGTGTCTCCATAGGTGTTAAAAAAATTGAAAATGGAAAGGGATGTTTGTTTATGTTTGTTTTGTTTTGTTTTCGTTCTCTTCAAATAAAACACTTAAAGTGACCCCACATTGACTTTTCTACTGTTGTTCTTTACATAGCTAGCAGCCTATTGTGAAATGTAACCCCATTTGGATCAAAGGTATTCTGATCTTACTAAAAAGTTTTGTACAACACAAACTGACAATTTGATCCAGATCAAAACCAAGATTGGATTCTAATTGCAGATCCAATCTGATAGCCGAAATCCGATCAGATCAGATTTTAACAACTGGGGCCATGTGCTTTTGTGCTGTTTTTTCAAAGCAAAATTGGATTGGGTCACCTTGATCCAGATACACACTTTTTCAGATTACCAAATCTGGATTACTAGTGCTCTATAGAGCCCCTAAAGGGACATGATGTTTGAAAGAATATGAGATAGAGAAAAAACAATTCAATGCTTTTGTGTTCTCTCAGAAAAGTTCAGAATTTCACCCTAGAAACTGTGTTCGCTCGCAAAATCTCTTTTTTACTTTACAGTAGGTTACCGAAAGGCTAAATATGTAGCCTAATGTCTACTAATTTATTACTTTAACAGTTAAACTAATCAAGAGCAAAATAAAAAAAAATGTGTGTGTGTATGTATATTACATGATAAAAATGTTGTCTATTTTTTGACCAGTTTTAAAGTTTTATTACATTTTTGTTCCTGAAACCCACCCTTCTGCTGGGATCAGTATAATCCTGATTTTTTGGATCAAAGTATCCCAATCTTACTGATATGTTTTGAACAACACAAACTGATGATTTTATCCAGATCAAAACCAAGATTGGATTTTGTGATCTAATCTGATTTTTAGAATTTTCCTTTTAAACAACCCATTTTCAAGATTTGATCCAATCCAATAGCGAAATCCGATCAGATTACTTCTGAACAACTGGCCCCAGATTTTCAAATCTAGATAATTCTGATCCAGAATAAACTTTTTGAACAACTGGGCCCTGATGATGGGAAAAATCTTTTGGATCAAGCAAGATGTCACAGTTATGTTCTGTTAGTTTCTGTTTTCATGGACTTTTAGTTGGTTTTTTTCCTGTTTCCCTTTTTTAGTTTTCTTCAGTCCACATGTGTTTCTTTGTCTTTGTTTCCTGCCACTCATCTGTTTCTATGGTTACGATCATTACTTAGTTCAGTTCAGCTGTGTTTAGTCAATTACCTTGTTTGTGTTTGCTACTTAAGTTGTGCCTTTGCTCTCACTCATTATTTGGGCACTGTTATGTATAGATGTGTTGTGTTAATGCCTGTGCCTGCCTTTTGGATTACTTGTTATTAAACTACATTTTATTTATAGTATTGTTTCCCTGATTATTTAGGCATAAGGTTTTGTGTGTGTATACATTATATATATATATATATATATATATATATATATGAAATGTAATTTAAAGGGGCAGTTCACCCCAAAAATGAAAAGCTGCCAGTCGGATAAAGAGCAGAAAAAAAAAAATTCTTCCTACATATTACATGTTAATTCCATGAACTGGCTGGTACTGTGTGTCTGAGGTCACTAAAATAAATTTGAAATAAAATATATATTTTATCTCACATTTTTGTCTTTATATAGCATGTGACTTATTTGTTTTTTTTCCTTTTACGAACTTTTGCAAGTTGTGCTGTCAACGTTTAGATGAAGGGCCTGTGACACAAAGTGCTCAAAGTTTGACTTTTATTTTGCTTTTGAACTTTTAAATTAAATGGCCTAGACAAGAGCATATTTCCCACCGTTCAGAATTTTGTTAAAAACATTCTTCTTTGAAATTAAATCTTTGCTAGGTCTTCTGATGATAATGAAAAAAAAAAAAAACATTTGGATCTAGCAATTCACTGTCATAGAAGGCTAGAAACGTTGCATGCCGACACATTTAGCAAATATTTAAACATGTCTATCTTTAAACCGTCTTTAAATAGTTACATAACAATATTATCTCAATTATCAGTGATTGTCATGGATCACAATATGGTCTGTCAAAAAAGAAATTGTTTTGATTTTTATCAGAATGTATTTGATATTGTTCTTCAGAATGTGTTTTATTGTTTTACGGGGCGCCATGCATGAACAGTTGGGGGTGGGGGGTGGGTAAGGCAAGACAAAGTAATGGGCCAAATCCATTTTAATGAATAATTGGGGCCATAACTTTATCTTACCTTTAAATCTTTCACCCTTAAAACTAAAGCATCACACTAAAATTCACACTTCTGTGAACAGCATTGATTTGTTGGGTCATCTCGGTCATTTTGACACTGAAGATCTGTTAGACCACTGAGGCTGACCAGCCTAAAAAATTCAGTGGTAGCAGAGCATCAAAAATGGCTATTGGGGACCCCTTCAATGTCTATAGATATCAATCCTCAATCCTTGCTACACAATATACTTATATTTTTATATACATGAATTTGATTGTCCACAATGCACATGATTTATTGTATCAATGCTTTTATTAATTTGAGGAGTGTTTCAGAGAAGGTATTGAGAATAGATTGAAGTTTAGAAGAGATGTGATTTCAGAATAACATTTTTGTAAAGATAAGATCAGAAAAAGTAAATGTAGTAAAATCAAAGTAACTGTGGAGCAGCATGACTTCATGATCTCATGGGTCTGTAACACAAACATAGCTCTTTGAGCTTGAACAGGGCGTATCGTTCCAGCAACGGTAGCTGTAGGGTGAAATAATGAAAGTTTAAGTTATTCTGATCATTATGGTGTTAGAATCAAATTAAAATAGAATGTTCAACTAAAGGCACTTTGTGAAATCTAATAATATAATGTATCTGTATAATATAAAATTATAGTATTGTAAATTATTATTGAAAGTATTTAAAAAACACACTGCACTCTCACAGGGCAAGTTCTCCCCACAGTTCTCAGTACCCAGATTGTTAGGTTCTCCAGAGCACCAGCTGGTATAGTCATACACAGTTCCATCACTCCACACCCACTGTCCTTCCTAAAGAGCAAAGACAGTGATTATAAGAGCGCACTACTGTATTCGGACTTCAGTAAGAAGATAATTAAATTCAGCTTTAAACCATCTTCATTAGAAACTTGCATTTACTGTTTAAAGCAGCAGAAATTTCAAACAGGCACAATTCAACTTATTTGTTCACCATCGTGAGCACTAACCCAAGATTGTGTGGAAGAAGGTGGCAACCCAGATAGCATCAATGATCGAAATAATGTTGAATCAATGTTAATGTGTCAACGTTAACTGCATTGAATCAATGTCACTTTTGCAACCGCAATTAATGTTGAATCAATGTTAAAATTTCAACAAAAAATCAATGGTAATGGCATTGAATCAGGGTTACAATGTGATGTTGGTTCAACATCATGCTTACACTCTCAGAAAATGAAACACATCTACAACTGACTTAAAGCTACACAGCCTGAAATCAACTGAAGATAAAAGAAGACAATAAATCTCTCAAGATCTCAGCAGAAGTTCTTTTTGAGAATTAACAGAGGTTTAGATGTTGATGTTTTATTGAAAATGTTTGGTCACCATTTTGGTGGTCAGAGGTTCCTTTAGTTGGGCAGTTTGACTCTTGCCTTTTTATGTGAGTTTGTGGTCTTTGTAATAGTGTTTACCAAAACACATCATTTGTAGCAAAGAAAACCAGAAACAAAATGAAAGTGACATAGTTTTCATCATCATAAAGCAAAGTCATTTACTAATTGTTCTCCTAAGTGAAAGTGCATATTTGTTCTTAATAGGTAACATTCACCAAAAATACTTTCTTACTACAGATCAGACATTTTGAATCTTGACTTTTAAAGTGCAATTTAAAAAAAAAAAAAAACTTTAGACACACAGACATCAAGAATCAGCATATGAATCTCAACAATGGTGACATCCTTCATGCCGCAATGCATGCTGGGAATCATGAGTTGTATACTATGGGATCTTGAGAGATTTATTGTCTTCTTTTATCTTCAGTTGATTTCAGGCTGTGTAGCTTTAAGGCAGTTGTAGTTGTGTTTCATTTTCTGAGAGTGTAAGCATGATGTTGAACCAACATCACATTGTAACCCTGATTTAATGCCATTACCATTGATTTTTTGTTGAAATTTTAACATTGATTCAACATTATTTCGATCATTGATGCTATCTGGGTAAAGACACTTAACGTAGAGTGACCAAATCACCTTGTTGTAGCTAACACATTACCTTTGCTGTGATCTAGTTAACAAACTGAGAGAAGTACATGTAGCAACAGAGTCCAAAATTTGACCATCTATAGGGGCATTTTATGACTAAATCAACTGCATCCAGCACATAAACATTAAGGTTCTTGTCATATTCACAGCAAAGAATGTTTTAATATTATTTTATGTAGCTCATTTTATGTTTGTGTGATTATGTGTTGAAAATATGTATACTGCTGCACACTGTGGATTCTCAATGTATTTAAAGACAAAGCACAAGGATACTTTATGTAGAAAATTTATTCAGTAGGTCTCTGTTCCAAAAACTCACCTTGGTTTTCAAATTTTTGCCTTCAGAATCTCAGAGGAAGATTTTGTGAAGTTCCAGAAATAGCCCTGCTTTTACTTAATGTCAAGTTTGTAGGATAGCCGTGAGGATGATACAGAATGTGATTGTTTGATATGTAGACTTTTGTACACATAAAATAAAATCCAAATATTGGACAACAGAGTAAGATGAGCCTATTGAAATTCAAATGTTAGGTTAAGTAAATTTTTTAAATATTTATAGTTATTAGTAATATGGGACATTTCCCCCATTAAAAATGAATAACGACAATATGATTTATTTCCACTTTGCTACTTCTAAACCCATCTGATGTGCTGACAAAATTAAATAAAAAGTAGGCCTACATTATAAAAATATTGACTCAATCAAACACAACAGAAGACAGCATCAGAAGCATAGGTTGAACACTGAATGGTTGATCATGACAAGATGCGCAATGTACCGTGCACAACAACAGCACACTTGTTAGGCTATTTTGTCACTGGATTTAACCCGGCAATATACCTTTTGATGATAGCACAAGTCTGCCAGTGTATGTAGGCCATGTGTGCATCTCAGTCAGGACACTAATCAGGGAGTTAGCTATTTTAAGGTCTGTCTTAATTGTTAAATTCTTCCAGTGCACTGAAACACTGGCTCCCTAAAAAGTCCCACAATGCACCATAAAAACCAGGGAGCATTGATGCTCACTACATTGAAAGAAAAGTGTGTTGAATTTACATGATTTAATAGAGTACATCGGTCCCACATGAATCAATTAAGTTATACAAATATAATTTGTTAATGTAACTTCAAGATGATGAAATTAAATAATTTTTAAGTGACCCAATTAAATAGTCTTAAAGTGCATTTTGTGAGGTTCATTGATTCATTCTTTCAAAACATCCATTCATCCATCCATCCAATATGTTTTTTCATTCAATTCAACTTCATATACAGGTGCTGGTCATATAATTAGAATATCATCAAAAAGTTGATTTATTTCACTAATTCCGTTCAAAAAGTGAAACTTGTATATTATATTCATTCATTACACACAGACTGATATATTTCAAATGTTTATTTCTTTTAATTTTGATGATTATAACTGACAACTAAGGAAAATCCCAAATTAAGTATCTCAGAAAATTAGAATATTACTTAAGACCAATACAAAGAAAGGATTTTTAGAAATCTTGGCCAACTGAAAAGTATGAACATGAAAAGTATGAGCATGTACAGCACTCAATACTTAGTTGGGGCTCCTTTTGCCTGAATTACTGCAGCAATGCGGCGTGGCATGGAGTCGATCAGTCTGTGGCACTGCTCAGGTGTTATAAGAGCCCAGGTTGCTCTGATAGTGGCCTTCAGCTCTTCTGCATTGTTGGGGCTGGCATATCGCATCTTCCTCTTCACAATACCCCATAGATTTTCTATGGGGTTAAGGTCAGGCGAGTTTGCTGGCCAATTAAGAACAGGGATACCATGGTCCTTATACCAGGTACTGGTAGCTTTGGCACTGTGTGCAGGTACCAAGTCCTGTTGGAAAATGAAATCTGCATCTCCATAAAGTTGGTCAGCAGCAGAAAGCATGAAGTGCTCTAAAACTTCCTGGTATACGACTGCGTTGACCTTGGACCTCAGAAAACACAGTGGACCAACACCAGCAGATGACATGGCATCCCAAACCATCACTGACTGTGGAAACTTTACACTGGAACTCAAGCAACGTGGATTGTGTGCCTCTCCTCTCTTCCTCCAGACTCTGGGACCCTGATTTCCGAAGGAAATGCAAAATTTACTTTCATCAGAGAACATAACTTTGGACCACTCAGCAGCAGTCCAGTCCTTTTTGTCTTTAGCCCAGGCGAGACGCTTCTGACACTGTCTGTTGTTCAAGAGTGGCTGAAACCCATGTCTTGCATACGTCTGTGCGTAGTGGTTCTTGAAGCACTGACTCCAGCTGCAGTCCACTCTTTGTGAATCTCCCCCACATTTTTGAATGGGTTTTGTTTCACAATCCTCTCCAGGGTGCGGTTATCCCTATTGCTTGTACACTTTTTTCTACCACATCTTTTCCTTCCCTTCGCCTCTCTATTAATGTGCTTGGACACAGAGCTCTGTGAACAGCCAGCCTCTTTTGCAATGACCTTTTGTGTCTTGCCCTACTTGTGCAAGGTGTCAATGGTCGTCTTTTGGACAACTGTCAAGTCAGCAGTCTTCCCCATGATTGTGTAGCCTACAGAACTAGACTGAGAGACCATTTAAAGGCCTTTGCAGGTGTTTTGAGTTAATTAGCTGATTAGAGTGTGGCACCAGGTGTCTTCAATATTGAACCTTTTCACAATATTCTAATTTTCTGAGATACTGAATTTGGGATTTTCCTTAGTTGTCAGTTATAATCATCAAAATTAAAAGAAATAAACATTTGAAATATATCAGTCTGTGTGTAATGAATGAATATAATATACAAGTTTCACTTTTTGAATGTAATTAGTGAAATAAATCAACTTTTTGATGATATTCTAATTATATGACCAGCACCTGTATGTGTTACGTGATTGAATCATTAGACTGGACTAGGTAGTCAACAGGTTATTAGCTAACAATAGAGTACACACTAGCACATTAAATGTTAGTTTTCAGTGTGAAAGATTATGTGTATTTTCATTATCTTTAGTTAGATGCATTTACATTGTGACTGTGCCTCAGATGCAATCAACTGTCTGTGTCTGTAAAGGTGTGAATCAAATGGCCCATACAGACGCATGGCCCACAGAAACTGATGGGTTTGAATGACAAAGAAACAGCATTGCTCAGAGGAGACTGCAGGGTAGATCAATCTCCTGTGGGAGGTCTTAACAGTTTTCTATTATTTGTAGCCCTTTTGTCTTCATATATAAAGGTCTGTCCCACAGACAGAACTTTGGGTTAAGATATTTCAAAGGCTGAGACACTGACACTAGAAAACTGTGCTATACTATTACTTTCAATAAAATCATCTTTTCCCCACAAGAACTTTAATCAAGCTTATTTATTTTATGCATTAGAGAGATCTAATACATCGGCAAATGCAACAAAATCCAACAAGTGCAAAGTTAAAATTTAATGCAAAGCACCAGTCCACAGCCTAAGCAAATGCCCCACTCTTCTCTACAATGGTAACCCAGTGAAATTTAAAACATTCTAATAATTCCAATATAAGTGAACACTGAACACTATTAAACACTATCAAGCATCCCCAGTTTTCATCTTACCGCAAAACACATAAAATAACATCAAATCTTTAAACATTTTCTCTCTTTATCCAGCCATATGCAATGCATGCTGGGGACTAACAAGCGCTGCCCATTTTCAGTTAATGCAACAAAATTCATTATGAAACAAAACTGACAGTCATTGAGATCTCGTAAAGGAATGAAACTGACTGCTATTGAGAACTCCTAAAGGAACAAAACCGACCATCATTGAAATCTTGTAATGAAACAAAACCGACTGTCACTGAAATCTTGTAAAAGAACAAAACTGACAGTCATTGTGATCTCATAATGAGCTTAAACTGTCTTTGAAATTTCGCAACCGAACAAAACCAACCAAAAGCCACCATCATTGAGGTCTTGTAGAGGAACAAAACCGACCCTCACTGAAATCTCATAACGAAACAAAGCTGACTATCACTGATATCTCGTAAAGAAACAAAACCGACCGTCCCTGAAATCTTGCAAAGGAACAAAATCGACTGTCATTGAAATCTCGTAGTGAAACAAAACTGACAGTCATTGAGATCTCGTAAAGGAATAAAACTGACTGCTATTGAGAACTCCTAAAGGAACAAAACCGACCAACATTGAAATCTCGTAACGAAACCAAACCGACTGTCTTTGAAATTTCGTAACCGAACAAAACCGACCGTCACTGAGATCTTGTAAAGGAACAAAAGCCACCGTCATTGAGGTCTTGTAAAGGAACAAAACCAGCCCTCATTGAAATCTTATAAAGGAACAAAACCGACCATGATTGAAATCTCGTAACAAAACAAAACTGTCACTGAAATCTCGTAAACAAATAAAACTGACTCCTAAAGGAACAAAACTGACCGTCATTGAAATCTCATAACAAAACAAAAACGACTGTCTCTGAAATCTCGTAAAGGAACGAAACTGATCGCTATTGAGAACTTCTAAAAGAACAAAACTGACCATCATTGAAATCTCTTAACGAAACAAAACCGACTGTCATTGAAATCTCGATCTCTTAAAGGAGCGAAGCTGACTGCTATCGAAAACTCCTAGAGAAACAAAACTGACCATCATTGAAATCTTGTAACGAAACAAAGCCAACTGTCACTGAAATCTCATAAAGGAACAAAACCGACTGTCACTGAAATCTCGTAAAGGAACAAAACCGACTGTCACTGAGATCTTGTAAAGGAACAAAAGCCACCATCATTGAGATCTTGTAAAGGAATGAAACTTATTGCTATTGAGAACTTCTAAAGGAACAAAATCGGCCATCATTGAAATCTCGTAACAAAACAAAACTGACTGTTATTGAAATCTTGCAAAGGAACAAAACCAACTGTCATTGAAATCTCATAATAAAACAAAAGGAATGAAATTGACTGCTATCGAGACCTCCTAGAGACCTCATAACGAAACAAAGCCGCCTGTCACTAAAATCTCATAAACGAACAAAACCGACCGTCATTGAAATCTTGCAAAGGAACAAAACTGACTGTCATTGAAATCTTGTAATGAAACAAAACTGACAGTCATTGAGAACTCCTAAAGGAACAAAACTGACCATCTTTGAAATCTTGTAACGAAACAAAACCGACTGTCACTGAAATCTTGTAAAGGAACAAAAGCCACCATCAATGAGGACTTGTACAGGAACAAAACCGACCCTCATTGAAGTCTCGTAACAAAACAAAGCTGCCTGTCACTGAAATCTCATAAAGGAACAAAACTGACCGTCTTTGAGCTCTTGTAAGGAACAAAACCGACTGTCATTGAAATCTTGCAAAGGAACAAAATCAACTGTCGTTGAAAAACAAAACTCACAATCATTGAGATCTCGTGAAGGAATGAAATTGACTGCTATCGAGAACTCCTAGAGAAACAAAACTGACTGTCACTGAAATCTCGTAAAGGAACAAAAGTCCCCATCATTGAGGACTTGTACAGGAACAAAACCGACCCTCATTGAAATCTCGTAACAAAACGAAGCTGCCTGTCACTGAATCTCGTAAAGGAACAGAACCGACCGTCATTGAGATATTGTAAAGGAACAAAACCAACTGTCATTGAAATCTTGTTAAGGAACGAAACCCACCGTCACTGAGATCTTGTGAAGGAACAAAAGACACCATCATTGAGGTGTTATAAAGGAACAAAACCGATCCTCATTGAAATCTCGTAACGAAACAAATCCACCTGTCACTGAAATCTTGTAAAGGAACAAAGCCGACCGACATTGAGTTCTCATAAAGTATCGAAACTGACTGCTATTGAGAACTCCTAAAAGAACAAAACTGACCATCACTGAAATCTCGTAAAGGAACAAAAGTCACCATCACTGAGGTCTTATAGAGGAACAAAACCAACCTTCATTGAAATCTCGTAACAAAGCAATGCCGACTGTCACTGAAATCTTGTAAAGAAACAAAACCAACTGTCATTCATATCTCATAGTGAAACAAAACTGACAGTCATTGAGATCTTGATTTCATAAAGGAATGAAGCTGACTGCTTTTGAAAACTCCTAGAGAAACAAAACTGACCATCATTGAAATCTTGTAACAAAACAAAACCGACTATCACTGAAATCTCGTAAAGGAACAAAAGCCACCATCATTGAGGTCTAGTAAAGGAACAAAACCGACCCTCATTGAAATCTCGTAACAAAACAAAGCTGACTGTCACTGAAATCTCGTAAAAGAACAAAACCCACCGTCATTGAATTCTCGTAATGAAACAAAACTCAGTCATTGAGATCTCGTAATGAAAAAAAACTCTCTTTGACATTTCATAACCGAACAAAACCCACTGTCACTGAGATCTTGCAAAGTAACAGAACCGACTGTCATTCATATATCGCTGTGAAACAAAACTGACAGTCATTGAGATCTCGATCTAGTAAAGGAACGAAGCTGACTGCTATTGAGAACTCCTAAAGGAACAAAACCGACCATCATTGAAATCTCGCAAAGGAACAGAACCGACCTTCATTCATTTTTAAGTCTAAAAATGTACCATCATTGAGATTTTATAAAGTAACAAAACTGACTGCTATTGAAAACTCCTAAAGGAACAAAATCAACCATCATTGTAATCTTGTAATGAACAAAAGCCACCATCATTGAGGTCTTGTAAAGGAACAAAATTGACCCTCATTGAAATGTCGTAACGAAACAAAGCTGACTGTCGCTGAAATCTCGTAAAGGAGCAAAATCGACTGTCATTGAAATCTTGTAATGAAACAAAACTGACAGTCACTGAGATCTCGTAAAGAAACGAAACTGACTGCTACTGAGAACTCCTAAAGGAACAAAATCGACTATCATTGAAATCTTGTAAAGGAACAAAACCGACTGTCATTGAAATCTCGCAAAGGAACAGAACCGACCTTCATTCATATCTCGTAGTGAAACAAAACTGACAGTCATTGAGATCTCAATCTCGTAAAGGAACGAAGTTGACTGCTTTGTAAAGGAACAAAACCCAACGTCATTGAGATTTTGTAAAGGAACGAAACTGATTGCTATTGAGAACTTCTAAAGGAACAAAACCGGCCATCATTGAAATCTCGTAACGAAACAAAACTGACTGTCACTGAAATCTTGTAAAAGAACAAAAGCCGCCAACATTGAGGACTTCTACAGGAACATAACCGACCCTCATTGAAATCTCGTAACGAAACAAAGCCGACTGTCACTGAGATCTCATAAAGGAACAATACCGAACTTCATTGAAATCTTCTACTGAAACAAAACTGACAGTCTTTGACATCTCGTAAAGGAACAAAACCGACCGTCATTGAGATCTTGTAAATGAACAAAACCGATTGTCATTGAAATCTTGTTAAGGAACAAAACCCACCATCACTGAGATCTTGTAAAGGAACAAAAGCCACCATCATTGAGGTCTTGTAGAGGAACAAAACCGACCCTCATTGAAATCTCATAACAAAATAAAGCTGTCTGTTACTGAAATCTCGTAAAGGAACAAAACCTACCATCACTGAGATCTTGTAAATGAACAAAACCGATTGTCATTGAAATCTTGTTAAGGAAAAAACCCACCGTCACTGAGATCTTGTAAAGTATCAAAACTGACTGCTACTGAGAACTCCTAAAGGAACAAAACTGACCATCACTGAAATCGCGTAAAGAAACAAAAGCCACCATCATTGAGGTCTTGTACAGGAACAAAACTGACTGTCATTGAACTCTTGTTAAAAACAAATCCTACTGTTACTGAGATCTTGTAAAGGAACAAAAGCGATTGTCATTGAAATCTTGTTAAGGAAAAAACCCACCGTCATTGAGATCTTGTAAAGTATCAGAACTGACTGTTATTGAGAACTCCTAAAGGAACAAAACTGACCATCACTGAAATCGCATAAAGAAACAAAAGCCACCATCATTGAGGTCTTGTACAGGAACAAAACTGACTGTCATTGAAATCTTGTTAAAAACAAATCCCACTGTTACTGAGATCTTGTAAAGGAACAAAAGCGATTGTCATTGAAATCTTGTTAAGGAACAAATCCCACTGTCACTGAGATCTTATAAAGGAACAAAAGCCACCATCATTGAGGTCTTGTAGAGGAACAAAACCAACCCTCATTGAAATCTCGTAAACGAAACAAAGTCTCATAAAGGAACAAAACCTACTGTCATTGAGATCTTATAAAGGAACAAAACTGACTGCTATTGAAAACTCCTGAAGGAACAAAATCAACCATCATTGAAATCTCGTAATGAACAAAAGCCACCATCATTGAGGTCTTGTAAAGGAACAAAATTGATCCTCATTGAAATGTTGTAACGAAACAAAGCTGACTGTCACTGAAATCTCGTAAAGGAACAAAATCGACCGTCATTGAAAACTTGTTAAGGAACAAATTCCACCATCACTGAGATCTTGTAAAGGAACAGAAGCCACCATCACTGAGGTCTTGTAGAGGAACAAAACCAACCCTCATTGAGATCTTGTAACAAAATAAAGTCTCGCCAAAAAACAAAAACGACCATCACTGAATTCTCGTAATGAAACAAAACTGAGTCATTGAGATCTTGTAATGAAAAAAACTCTCTTTGAATTTTCACAAGTGTGCAAAACTGAACGTCACTGAGATCTTGTAAAGGAACAAAAGCCACCATCATTGAGGTCTTGTAGAGGAACAAAACCAATCTTCATTGAAATCTTATAACAAATCAAAGCCGACTGTTGCTGAAATCTTGCAAAGTAGCAGAACTGACCGTCATTCATATATCGTAGTGAAACAAAGCTGACAGTCATTGAGATCTTGATCTCGTAAAGGAACGAAGTGGACTGCTATCGAGAACTCCTAAAGAAACAAAACTGACCATCATTGAAATCTTGTATCAAAACAAAACCGACTGGCACTGAAATCTCATAAAGGAACAAAACCGACCATCACTGAGATCTTGTAAAGGAACAAAACCCACTGTCACTAAGATCTTGTAAAGGATCGAAACTGACTGCTATTGAGAACTTCTAAAGGAGCAAAATCGACCATCATTGAAATCTCGTAGCAAACAAAAGCCACCATCATTGAGGTCTTGTAAAGGAACAAAATTGACCCTCATTGAAATGTCGTAACGAAACAAAGCCGCCAGTCAATGAAATCTCGTAAAGGAACAAAACCGACCGTCACTGAGATCTTGTAAATGAACAAAAGCCACCATCATTGAGGTCTTGTAAAGGAACAAAACCGACCCTCACTGAAATCTCGTAACAAAACAAAGCCGTCTGTTAATGAAATCTCGAAAAGGAACAAAACCCACTGTTACTGAGATCTTGTAAAGGAACAAAAGCCACCATCACTGAGGTCTTGTAAAGGAACAAAACTGACTGTCATTGAAATCTTGCAAAGTAACAGAACTGACCGTCATTCATATATCGTAGTGAAACAAAACTGATAGTCATTGAGATCTCGATCTCGTGAAGGAACAAAGCTGCCTGCTATCGAGAACTCCTAAAGGAGCAAAACTGACCATCACTGAAATCTCGTAAAGGAACAAAAGCCACCATCATTGAGGTCTTGTACAGGAACAAAAGCCACCATCATTGAGGTCTCGTAGAGGAATAAAACCAATCCTCATTGAAATCTTGTGACAAAACAAAGCCGCCTATCACTGAAATCTCATAAAGGAACAAAACCGACCATCACTGAGATCTTGTAAAGGAACAAAACCCACTGTCACTGAGATCTTGTAAAGGATCAAAACTGACTGTTATTGAGAACTCCTAAAGGAGCAAAATCAACCATCATTGAAATCTCGTAGCAAACAAAAGCCACCATCATTGAGGTCTTGTAAAGGAACAAAATTGACCCTCATTGAAATGTCGTAACGAAACAGAGCTGACTGTCACTGAAATCTCATAAAGGAACAAAATCGACCGTTATTGAAATCTTGTAATGAAATAAAACTGACAGTCACTGAAATCTTCTAAAGGAACAAAACCGACCATCATTGAAATCTTGTAAAGGAACAAAACCGACTGTCATTGAAATCTCGTAAAGGAACAGAACCGACCGTCATTCATATCTCGTAGTAAAACAAAACTGACAGTCATTGAGATCTCGATCTCGTAAAGGAATGAAGTTGTCTGCTTTGTAAAGGAACAAAACCCATCGTCATTGAGATTTTGTAAAGGAACGAAACTGATGGCTATTGAGAACTTCTAACGGAACAAAACCGGCCATCATTGAAATCTCGTAACGAAACAAAACCGACTGTCACTAAAATCTTGTAAAGGAACAAAAGCCACCAACATTGAGGACTTCAACAGGAACATAACCGACCCTCACTGAAATCTCGTAATGAAACAAAGCCGACTGTCACTGAAATCTCATAAAGGAGCAATGCCGAAATCTTGTACTGAAACAAAACTGACAGTCTTTGACATCTCGTAAAGGAACAAAACTGACCGTCATTGAGATCTTGTAAAGAAACAAAACCGACTGTCATTGAAATCTTGTTAAGGAACAAATTCCACCATCACTGAGATCTTGTAAAAGAACAGAAGCCACCATCATTGAGGTCTTGTAGAGGAACAAATCCGACCCTCGTTGAAATTTTGTAACAAAATAAAGCCGCTAATCATTGAAATCTTGTTAATGAACAAAATCTACCATTACTGAGATCTTGTAAAGGAACAAAACCGACTGTCATTGAAATTTTGTTAGGAACAAAACCCACCGTCACTGAGATCTTGTAAAGAAACAGAAGTCACCATCATTGAGGTCTTGTAGAGGAACAAAACCAAGCCTCATTGAAATCTTGTAACAAAACAAAGCCGCCTGTAACTGAAATCTCCTAAAGGAACAAAACCGACCCTCACTGAAGTCTCGTAATGAACAAAAACCATCATCATTGATGTCTTGTAAGGAACAAAACCAACCCTCGTTGAAATCTCGTAACGAAACAAAGCCGGCAGTCACTGAAATCTCGTTAAGGAACCAAACCGACTGTCATTGAGATCTTGTAAAGAAACAAAACTGGCCCTCATTGAAATGTAGTAACCAAACAAAGCCGACTGTCACTGAAATCTCGTAAAGGAACAAAACCGACCATCATTGAATTCTCGTAATAAAACAAAACTGAGTCATTGAGATCTCGAAAAAGAACAAAACCCCCCGTCATTGAATTCTCGTAATGAAACAAAACTGAGTCGTTGAGATCTCGTAATGAAAAAAACTCTCTTTGAAATTTCACAACTGAACAAAACCGACCGTCACTGAGATCTTGTAAAGGAACAAAAGCCACCATCATTGAGGTCTTGTAGAGGAACAAAACCAACCTTCATTGAAATCTTGTAACGAAACAAAGCCGACTGTCACTGAAATCTCGTAAAGGAACAAAAGCCACCATATCGTCCATTCGTATCGTCATTCATATCTCGTAGTGAAACTAAACTGACAGTCTTTGAGATCTCGATCTCATAAAGGAATACAGCTGACTGCTTTCGAGAACTCCTAGAGAAACAAAACTGACCATCATTGAAATCTTGTAATGAAACAAAACCGACTGTCACTGAAATATCGTAAAGGAACAAAAGCCACCATCATTAAGGTCTCGTAAAGGAACAAAACCAATCCTTACTGAAATCTCATAACAAAACAAAGCCGACTGTCACTGAAATCTTGTAAAAGAACAAAACCCACCGTCATTGAATTCTCGTAATGAAACAAAACTTAGTCATTGAGGTCTCGTAATGAAAAAAACTCTTTGAAATTTCATAACCGAACAAAACCCACTGTCACTGAGATCTTGTAAAGCAACAAAAGCCACCATCATTGAGGTCTTGTATAGGAACAAAACCGACCATCATTGAAATCTCATAACGAAATAAATCCGCCTGTTAATGAAAACTTGTAAAGGAACAAAACCGACTGTTGTTGAGATCTCGTAAAAGAACAAAAGCCACCATCATTGAGGTCTTGTATAGGAACAAAACCGACTGTCATTGAAACCTTGTTAAGGAACAAAACCCACCGTCACTGAGATCTTGTAAAGGAACAAAAGCCACCATCATTGAGGACTTGTAGATGAACAAAACCGACCCTCACTGAAATCTCGTAACGAAACAAAGCCGTCTGTCACTGAAGTCTCGTAAAGGAACAAAACCGACCATTATTGAGATCTTATGAAAGAATGAAACTAACTGCTATTGAGAATTCTTAAAGGAACAAACCAACCATCATTGAAATCTCGTAACGAACAAAAGCCACCATCATTGAGGTCTTGTAAAGGAACAAAATTGACCCTCATTGAAATGTCGTAATGAAACAAAACTGACTGTCACTGAAATCACGTAAAGGAACAAAATTGACCGTCATTGAAATCTCGTAATGAAACAAATGCCACGATCATTGAGGTCTTGTAGAGGAACAAAACCAACCTTCATTGAAATTTCATAACAAAACAAAGCCAACTGTCACTGAAATCTCGTAAAGGAACAAAACCGACTGTCATTCATATCTCGTAGTGAAACTAAACTGACAGTCATTGAGATCTCGATCTCATAAAGGAACTAAACTGACTGCTATTGAGAATTTCTAAAGGAACAAAAGCCACCATCATTGAGGTCTTGTAGAGGAACAAAACCAACCCTCATTGAAATCTTGTAATGAGACAAAACCGCCTGTCACTGAAATCTTCTAAAGGAACAGAACCATCATTCATATCTCGTAGTGAAACAAAACTGATAGTCATTGAGATCTCAATCTTATAAAGGAACGGAGTTGACTGCTTTGTAAAGGAACAAAACCTATCGTCATTGAGATTTTGTAAAGGAACGAAACTGATTGCTATTGAGAACTTCTAACGGAACAAAACCGGCCATCATTGAAATCTCGTAACGAAACAAAACCGACTGTCACTAAAATCTTGTAAAGGAACAAAAGCCACCAACATTGAGGACTTCAACAGGAACATAACCGACCCTCACTGAAATCTCGTAATGAAACAAAGCCGACTGTCACTGAATCTCATAAAGGAACAATGCCGAAATTTTGTACTGAAACAAAACTGACAGTCTTTGACATCTCGTAAAGGAACAAAACCGACCGTCATTGAGATCTTGTAAAGAAACAAAACCGACTGTCATTGAAATCTTGTTAAGGAACAAAACCCACCATCACTGAGATCTTGTAAAGGAACAAAACCCACCATCACTGAGATCTTGTAAAGGAACAAAAGCCACCATCACTGAGATCTTGTAAAGGAACAAAAGCCACCATCCCTGAAGTCTTGTAAAGGAACAAATCCGACCCTCATTGAAATCTAGTAATCAAACAAAACCGACCGTCACTGAAATCTCGTAAAGGAGCAAAACCGATCTTCATTGAAATTTTGTAAAGCAACAAAACCGACCATCATTGAATTCTCATAATGAAACAAAACTGAGTCATTGAGGTCTCGTAATGAAAAAAACCCTTTGGAATTTCATAACTGAACAAAACCGACCGTCATTGAGATCTTGTAAAGGAACAAAAGCCACCATCATTGAGGTCTTGTAGAGGAACAAAACCAACCTTCATTGAAATCTCATGACGAAACAAAGCTGACTGTCACTGAAATCTCGTAGCAAAACAAAGCCGACTGTCACTGAAATCTCGTAAGAGAACAAAACACACCGTCATTGAATTCTCGTAATGAAACAAAACTGAATCATTGAAATCTTGTAATGAAAAAAACTGTCTTTGAAATTTCATAACCGAACAAAACCGACCGTCACTGAGATCTTGTAAAGGAACAAAACCCATCGTCATTGAGATTTTGTAAAGGAACGAAACGAATTGCTATTGAGAACTTCTAAAGGAACAAAACCGACCATCATTTAAATCTTGTAACGAAACAAAACCGACTGTTACTGAAATCTTGCAAAGGAATAAAACCAACCGTTGTTGAAATCTCGTAATAAAACAAAACTGACAGTCATTGAGATCTCGTAAAGGAATGAAATTGACTGCTATCGAGAACTCCTAGAGAAACAAAACTGACCATTATTGAAATCTTGTAATGAAACAAAACCAACTGTCACTGAAATCTCGTAAAGGAAAAAAAGCCACCATCAATGAGGACTTGTACAGGAACAAAACCGACGCTCATTGAAATCTCGTAATGAAACGAAGCCGCCTGTCACTGAAATCTCGTAAAGGAACAAAACCGACCGTCATTGAGATCTTGTAAAGGAGCAAAACCGACTGTCACTGAGATCTTGTAAAGGAACAAAACCGACTGTCATTGAAATCTTGTTAAGGAACAAAACCCACCGTCATTGAGATCTTGTAAAGGAACAAAACCGACTGTCATTGAAATCTTGTTAAGGAACAAAACCCACCGTCACTGAGCTCTTGTAAAGAAACAGAAGTCACCATCATTGAGGTCTTTGTAGAGGAACAAAACCAAGCCTCATTGAAATCTTGTAACAAAACAAAGCTGCCTGTCACTGAAATCTCCTAAAGGAACAAAACCGACCATCGCTGAAATCTCGTAACGAACAAAAGCCACCATCATTGATGTCTTGTAAGGAACAAAACCGACCCTCATTGAAATCTCGTAACGAAACAAAGCCGGCAGTCACTGAAATCTCGTTAAGGAATAAAACTGACTGTCATTGAGATCTTGTAAAGAAACAAAACTGACCCTCATTGAAATCTAGTAACCAAACAAAGCCGACTGTCACTGAAATCTCGTAAAGGAACAAAACCGACCATCATTGAATTCTCGTAAGGAAACAAAACTGAGTCACTGAGATCTCGAAAAAGAACAAAACCCACCGTCATTGAATTCTCGTAATGAAACAAAACTGAGTCGTTGAGATCTCGTAATGAAAAAAAACTCTCTTTGAAATTTCACAACTGAACAAAACCGACCGTCACTGAGATCTTGTAAAGGAACAAAAGCCACCATCATTGAGGTCTTGTAGAGGAACAAAACCAACCTTCATTGAAATCTCGTAACGAAACAAAGCCGACTGTCACTGAAATCTCGTAAAGAAACAAAACCGACTGTCATTCATATCTCGTAGTGAAACAAAACTGATAGTCATTGAGATCTTGATCTTGTAAAGGAACGAAGCTGACTGCTTTCGAGAACTCCTAGAGAAACAAAACTGATTATCAATGAAATTTTGTAACGAAATAAAACCGACTGTCACCGAAATCTTGTAAAAGAACAAGAGCCACCATCATTGAGGTCTAGTAAAGGAACAAAAACCGACTCTCATTGAAATCTCATAACGAAACAAAGCCGGGTGTCACAGAAGTCTCTTAAAGAAACAAAACCGACCGTCATTGAGATCTTGTAAAGGAACAAAACCGACCCTCATTGAAATCTTTTAAAGGAACAAAACCGACCGCCATTGAAATCTCGTAATTAAACAACACTGACTGATGAAATGCAAATGCAAAATGTTGCAACCATCCCCACTCTCCCCCTACCATTCCAATGAAGTAAAAAAAAAAAAAGTCAACTTTTTCTGTCTAAAATGACCAAAGACCACCAGAGGGTTAAAAACAGAAGGAAAACCATGTTTAACCATAATTTTGGTCAAGACATCCAGAAGAACATCCAAATCATTTCCAAAACTAAAAAGCAAAATGCTGAAAAGAGAGCAGCCTGACAGAGTTAGCAGATCCCGGAAGATCCTGAAAATCCTAAAACCATGACATATATATCTACAATCAACAAAGATATTATAAACATATTAAATCTCTTACATTTTATATTCATAAGTATAATCACTTCAAATTTAAATAAAATTATATTTTACACTATTCAGTCACACTTGACTGAATTTATATTTCTAGTGTTTTAGAAAAATATTTGCACAATAACTTGTCTTGCAGCATGCTCTGAGGTATTTTTGAGTGAAATGCACCCTATCTGCAATGAATTGTGTACCATAGTGTAATTGTCAAAATTAAACTTCCGCTGCAGCAGCTGGAACTGTATATTCTATCCCCTAACCCTTAACCTACCCATAAACCAACCCATCACAGAAAACTTTCTGCACTTTTACATTTTCAAAAAACATCTTTCAGTATGAAATACAAGCTGTTTTCTTCATGGGGACCAAAAATGTAGCCACAAGGACAAGGATAATGCTTGTGGGAACATTTTGTCTACATAACATTGGGTTTACCAGGACCACACACACACAGACATGTTGAGTTTCCATGTTTTATGGGGACTTAATGATTTTTATACTGTACAAACTGTATGTGTCTCCTAACCTTAACATTACCCGTAAGCACAACCCTCACAGAAAACTTTATGCATTTAGACCTTATTTAACTTAACAATGTATTATATTTTGCCTGTGGTGTCCTCAGCTAAGTATTTATTTTTCATTTGTGACCCTTTTAATTTCTTTGGATGTCAAGGATGCACTGCAGAAATGCAGAAAACATATACAACAAGGGCCATTAGGTCGTTAAAAATTATGTGTATTTTTTTCTTAACAAGCATTGATTTAAATGTAATTGAATGTACTAGTACACATTGTATGCAGTACCCCATTTATATACAATCTTTTAGTACACCATTAACCCTCTGGTATTTCTCACTAAGAGTCACACTTGTGACCCTCAGCAGTCAATAACTTATTTTTTGTAATTAAATTATTAATGTACAATATTTTGGTCCAATACCGTTTATTCTTTAATATTTTGTATTTTGAAGGGATTCTTGACAATATTCACCTCTAAATTGTGCACAATTTATATATAATTAATAGAAATATTCAGACATAATCCCTATCTTCATATTAGATTTTGTATTTGTATATGTATTTAGACATCATTATAAGAAAACACCAAAAAGCTAACAAACACCAAGCAAAATCACTTTATGATTCTGAGTCATTTTATTTAGATGTGCAGAACATACACATAAAATAATTCACTTTAATAAGCATTAACATTTTTTTCCTCAAGAAAAATGTCTACATTTAAGAGAACAAATCACTAAATTCTGATATCACTTAAATAATAGTTCTTTATACTGCTGTTAATGGGAAATATAAGCTTTTCATTTCTCTGACACAACTGCATATAGCAACTACAGAACAAGCAAAGATGTTTTATAATTAGAGCATTTGTTTTTAGGCACTTCAATCAAAGGGCAAGACAGTATACTAGCAGTTACAATAGAGACAAACTATAACTGCCAAATCAGGTGCACTCTAAAATTAAAGCAACAGCATAAAAACATCCTTGAGGTCCTACAGATGATCAAGAACACAAACATGGATCAAAAACATTCCCTTAGGTACAGAAATAAAAATGTGTTTTTACAATTCCTTTGTTGTAAGCATTCATTCTACAGAGAGAAAGAAAACATTCAATATCCAAGACATTCAATATCCACATAACAAGAATAAAGACATATCCTTAAAGGTGACCTATTATGCCCCTTTTTACAAGATATAATATAAGTCTCAGGTGTCCCCAGAATGTGTCTGAAGTTTCAACTCAAAATACCCCACAGATCATTTATTATACCATGTTGTAAATGCCCATTTTTGAATGGAAGGAAAATGCTGTTTTCGTGCATGTATCTTTAAATGAAAATGAGCTGCTTCTCCCCACCCCACTTTCCAGAAGAGGCAGAGCCCGTACAACTTGTGCCTTGAATACTCTGGCAAAACATCTGTTTGGGTTTGATTGTCATCTCTATCGCGGTCACGCTCACGTGACATTGCAGTTCTTCGTCATCATGAAAGTTAATTATTTGCATGCATTTTAAAGCCATAACAGGTTAAACGTTTGACATATGGTTCTCTGAGTGCACACACCCGAATCATGTGCACAGAAACTGGCTATCAGACAGCGCGACTTGTGAGTATTAAACTGATTTCTCTTACATGTTTTATTGCACTTAAACTGTCAAATACACATAAAGTTCAAAAACACAGTTGGTATGTGAACGTAAACAGCAGGGAAAGGAATTGCATGTGTATATTAGATTTGTGTATTAAAGTGAAAGCAGCATAATATACAGTACCTGCTGCTATATATATGCTCTTAATATAAATCAAACAAAAGAAAAACAGAAAATCACTCAATGCTCTTGATTAAATAACTTGGCAGCATTAGTAAGAATACATTTCTTACATGAATGCTGCTGTTAAATGCTCTGGCGAGGAGATAAACATGGCGGACTGTGTACAGCTCACTCAGGGGAGGAGCTAAGCTAATAGGGCAGATTCCGTCACCAGTCATGCGCGGGGCTTCTCCATACTCTTATGTAAGAGTAGGGGGAAATCTGGAACCGCTCGTTTGGAGAGACTGTTTATGATTTTTGGGGACTGTAAAAAAGGAGTGCGTGGATTTCTACCATTTATAGGCTGGTTGTTTACACACTGTGGAGACACATCTGTGTATTTTGCATAATAGGTCCCCTTTAATTTAAAGCGAGTGGGGAAATATAGCAGAATAAAAAAAACATACAGAAAGCTACAGAAAGTCTTATAAATAGATACTGGTAAATAAACAAAAAAGACATTGTCAGTATTTTCCAACAGATAGATGCGAGCCATACAGGGGGAAAAAATGCTTCCAGGTCAGGAATCAAAAATACTGCAAAGGGATTTCAAGTCAAGAAATGACTGACAGCCCTACACACAACTGAAAAATGCCATGGACCAAACAATAAATTATCTGTTTGTTGTGATCATTATGGCCGTTGAAACATGGCCAAATAATCATTAATTTGGCTCATTCATTAAAAAAAGTAATGGAATGTTCACAGAATGAACAGAATGCTTGGAAAGCCCACATTAAGCCAAAATAAAATACATAGATGATATACATTCACAGCGTGTACGACTCAGAATGGTCATAACATTTTAACGACCTTCAACAACTTGACGTGCATTGATTAAGATCATAAGAAAATTAGCAGAGACCTTTATACATTTAATGTAAACTCTTATGCTACAATGAAATTTGTGTTGGAGAGAAACCGATTACATAAATTACAAAAGCAAATGCAGAATTTGAGAATGTGATCTATCTAACTGTCCATTCCATCGAGGAACTCTCCTTCAATGATGTGCTCTAGGCGTTTCATGACCTGATCACTGCTGGGCGGTGGGTAGTCCGCTGCATAATGTGGGAGGTGTGCAGGAGAGCCATTAAAAGAGCAGCAGAGGGTGCTGAAGAACGGCACGAGATCCACAATGGAGCAGAGGGAACGCAGTGTGAGCAAAGGAAACTCCACTCGATCTGTACTTGACTCTCCCACTGTTCCATTCAGTTCCTGAACACACAATTAAAGTATTTATAGACTGACAATTGGGTCTACTTGTGAAAAAGCACCATCTTTACTGGTTCACTGGTGCTGAGTCACAGATACATTAAAGCATGTCTTGTGTAAGGAGATCTTACCCCATAGCGTCGGTTTATTCCATCCAGTATCCTAACAATATGGGGTTTACATTCTTGTTCTCCTTCCAGCAGAGTGTTTCCTGGTCCATCATAATGGTCAACATCTACTTCAGGAATGAAAGCCCAGCGATACCTATAAATAAATACTGCCAATTCATTAACAGGTCATGAATAGTACATTTTAGGGTGTGGATTAGATAAGAAGTCATTTAAGTTGGGCCAGGCATGACAGGTCACCTAGAAATAATACAGAACCTAATGATCTATTACTGACAGCTGCCAGTGTTAGAACAGACATGACAGTCCACTTAGGTTAAAAATGTCAAAAGACCTAATAAGGAGTTAAACATGTTATATTATTAGAAGGTCCCTGTACCTAAAATAAGAGGTCTTTGTGAGGTTAGGTGTGTAAAGAAAAGGAATAAAGGAATATTTAAAAAAATGTTGTTCATTCAAAAATGATTTTTTTTTTCCTTTCATAGAACACAAAAAATATTAGCAGAATGTCTGAGCCATTTTAATTTCCATACAATGAAAATGGGCTATGATTAATACTGCCAAGCTCCACAAAAGAATTGAAGTGGAATAAAATAGTCTGAATTGTGTGCTATATTTCAAGTCTAAAATATTCACTGAAAGATTTGAATATAATAATAGTTTATAAAAACATCCATAATAATGAACAATTAAACTGTTTCTGGTCATTTATCACGGGTATGGCATGAGTAAACACCGAATAACATGCATAAACACAGTTCACATGAGTCTCACATTTGAAACAGAGGCATCTGCTCGGGAGGGAAGGACACAGCGGTGTCCAAGAACTTGCAGGCTGACAGGTACATGTCCAGCTCTGCCTGAGGGAAGCACAGCAGACCATTCTTGTCATGGCCACCCCGCAATTTACTCCTGAAACAGAAAGTTTTTTTTCCATGTAAACTGAGGGAAAAAATATATTCTGACAGCATTTTGTCATAAAGGAAGACTCACTTTGAAACTTCTTTATCATCCACCAGTGTCTTCTCAAGGCGATTAAAAATGCGTATCTGAAATATTCAACATAAATATTGTAACTGTACCCAACCAAAGTAGAAAGAACATTCAAAACAACTGATGAAGCATTTGAACACAATCAAGGAAACAAATACTCTGTAAAGAGAGGACCACTGGCGTATTTCTTACCAGCTCAGTGACCATAATTGGCCAGAGAGAGGTGAGATGTTGTGGTGAGATCCTCAACAGGAGAACACGGAACATGAGGAACATCTGAGCGGACACTGATGGTGTCTGTCCCACACGCAGGTTCTCTGTTAGACGCTCTAGAATATATTTGATGAAGAAAGTGTTCGCTTGAAAATTTTCCTATGCTACATTACAAGTTACCTATATTTGTTTTCCACACAGACTCAGTGATACCTTGTATGAGAGGCAAATAGAAGTGGTACTGGTCATTCTCTCCGCTAAACATGGCAAAAGCCTGTCGTTTCAGTAGCATGGGCTTCTGCTCAGCGCTGTTGAAGAGCTTCAAAGAACTGCTCTGCATGCCTGCATATGGTGCAACATGAACCCACACAATACAAGTCACACCGATCATATAACAAATGACTGTCTAAAGCAGAAATATGTACATATACTCACTCATCAAGTCTTTGAACATTGTTTTCTCGTGAGTCAGAAGATGGTCTACGATGGATCTCCAACTAAAGCATAATATGAGAGTTTAGTAGCTTCAAAGTCAAACTAGTGATATATACTTACACACACGCACATGCACGCACGCACACACACACACATTACCCAAACTATTTAATTATTTTGCTTTTAAATAACCACTACATTAAACCAGAAGAAAATTTAGAATGTTGTGAAAGTATCCATCTTACTGGCAGGAACATGAGGACTCCATTGTGAAAAACAGTGGGTCCATGAAGAGCTCCAGCACCTCTTTCTTCCACGCTCGTTTAGTGTAGGCATATCCACTCAGACTGCTTAACAACTGAGCACCCGCACAGAAACTAGGCATGTTATAGGCACTGAGAAGAATATAAATTGAGAAACAGTTACGGAAATATTAAAAGTGAATACAAGTTTTAAATAGGGGTGTGACGATATACTTAGCTCATGAAATGAGACAATACATGATATTTGGTTTTACAAGAATGAGAGGATATTTTAATATTATTTTTAAGAATTCTTCAATTAGGAAGTATATGACTGGAAAAAAGTCTTTTATTCAACTGAAAGTCACAAAATGCAAAACAATGCAGGTGCATTTTGAAATGTTTTACCTAATCATCTTGTAATGAATGTCACTTAAGTTCTACTTTCTGAGTATGAATTATTATATCCAGTAAAAGACAGAACAATATAATGCCACAAACTCCGTCATGCTGTTATCGTGAGACAGCTTTTCACATTGACGAGAAATATTGTCACATTTTAATATAACGAGATCTCGTCACACCCATAGTTTGAAATGAAAACAATCTGACACCACTGTCATATGACAATAAATAAACCAAAGCTTCTGAATAAAATACTAAGCAGTATTGATCACTACCACAAGTGTATAATTTCAACTGAAGTGCATCTTTGGCATACTCACCTGTGATTTTTTAGATAGGGAAAAACATAATACATAAGACGGGAAATGAGAGGCACAGCTTTCTCCTTCTCATCACTGCGATAGACCATGTCCAAAAGAGGAGCGAGAACCTACAAACACAATAAGCACAAATAAGAACACTCTAGTTATCTGTTGCATTTCTCCACCCAATTTCTGTGCATTTAAAAAAAAAAAAAAAAGCATAAATTAAATTCATTACAACAAATAAGGCCAAACTGTTTACTTACAACTGCACTTTACAATTTAATTAATACAATGATATTTTATTATTATTTCTGCATTTTGTATATTATTATTTATGCATTTTGTATAGTATTTTTGCAATGAAGTAATAAATAAATAAAATATAATTTAAAATTTTTTTTTTTTGCATTTCTTAAGCATATGCAGCCATTTAGCTGGAGCCGTGTGTCTGTGTGGACATTTCTGCATATCTCTTACCTCAGCCAGCAGAACCAGAGCTTGTACACTGAATACAGATGGCACTGAAGATGACACCATAGCGCTGCCCTGGCCTGCACACTCTGAGAGAAAGACAGAACAGAGTCCATTTTAAAATGGAAGTAGGTAATACAGCTAGGCATTATTATTATCATATGTGACCCGTGCTGGCAAAATGAGTCAGAGTGTGCATGGGCTAGTTTCGAGCTACAGGCAAAACAAGTGAAAAATGTCAATTTTGGTCAAAATAGAGGTTTTCACAAAAATTAGTTCATTAAGCCCTCGTCTAGCGATCCCAATAGTCCAAATAGCAATTAAACATTTAAAAGCATCTTTATTTGTACTGAGAGGAGTACCTTTCCTTTGGCCATGAGAAATGCCATTTTTCTGACCTACAGATCCAAATTCAGATTTACAGCATTTCAAAAAATCTGTCTTGGCGAGGATTCACGCAAACATCTGTTATGTCTTAAGTGAACATTTGGTTAACTGTTGGGGAAAAACATCTGATGTAACATTACATTAGATCCGTTTGGTACAGTAGGTCAATATATAGGCTGTCTGTTTCATTAATGTTAATCAAACAATTGTGGAATCATGGAAAAAAGTTTAATATATATATATATAGATATAGATATGGGTTTTAACTTGGTTTATATCAAATTTGGTGGTATTATCAGGGATTTTAAGGTATGGTTGCTAGGTGATTTTGTTTTGGAACCTTCAGAAAACTCAAAATTGACTTTGCTGAGTTATAACAATAACTAATTTTTGCTCATTGTGACTCATTTTGCCAGCATGAGTCACATATCATGTTGGCAATACAGAAATGGGCATTATGCTGTAAGCATAAGCATTTCTGCATAGGTTTACCCTCAAACTCATTGCCATCATGGTCATCTTCATCTCCCTGAGGACAGACTTGAGGCTGTGCTTTCACTTCCAGGTTACGGCTCAACCAGCTAGTCTGCTCAAGAGACGAGCCGGCCACAGCTCCCACCGCTTCTAGTATGCGCTGGCTCACTTCCTGTTGAGGGTACAATTGCTATGTAAACATATTTTGACTTTTCTACTATATCAACATAATTCTGGTTTTGCTGTCTCACTGTATCTGTCCTACCTGCAGTTCTTTAGTATCCCTCTTGTTGTCGATATTAGGAAGTCTATTTACACAGTCATTAAGGATGCTGCAACAGTAAAATAAACAGAGTTTAGTGTTTCAAAAGACGTTTTACCTTTCAATAGTATCTAACAAGAACAATAATTGTTTAATGTAATTAATAAAAGCTCTTATTTATCTTTAAAATTATCTTATTTATCTTTTTTTAAATGTTGCATTATTGCTAAGGTGTTCTGATTTTGTTATTAGTATGCTGTAGTGTAGTTGCTAAGGTGTTGCTAGGTGGTTTCATACTGGTCAATTTGCACTAGTCATACTAGCACCAACTGGCACAAGACAAGCTATGCACTAAAGGTTAATATTTAGAGTTTGTTCAAATCTCTATAAGCAAACATAATAGTGACCACGTTATTTTATTCACCCAAGGAGCAAGAAGTGTCCAGGAGGGGCAAGGTTAAGCTGGGCAGATTCTCTGAGCAGACAGAGAAGAGGATTGATATTCTCCTGAAGAGCTTGAGCGGTGAGACTGCAAAAAAAGACCAAGAAGGACAATACCATCAACACTCCACTAAAAACATCTGCCTTGTAGAACAATGCAGTCAAGGCCGAATCTTCCAATGAACAGTAAATAGCACTTTAGCCATTTGCTTAAATGGGATTTCAACAGTTCACTGGACTATGGTCATTTTACAGTAAATGACATCATATGATAGCAAATGAGATAAGGTACAATTAAAATCGAAGATGATGTCAATGGAAACTTTTACCTTTGAATGTAGACGTAGCTGAACTGTAGCATTGGAATGTCAACTAAAGTAGTCTTCTGATAGTGAGAAAGAGAGTTAAGATTAATACATGATGTAATTTTGTAGTTAAACGTCACTGTGTGTGTGTGTGTGTGTGTGTGTGTGTATGTGTGTGTGTGTGTGTGTGTGTGTGTGTGTGTGTGCGCGCGTGCCCACTTAACCATATTTTGGGGACAAACGTATAACCAGAGGTGAGCTAAATCTGACAAAATCTTCTTATGGGGACATCCTCATTTGTATAAATGATACAAAATTAATTAAGTTTCAGAAAGTTTTTGTTTAGGTTTAGGTTATAGTATTTATAACTAGCTGTATATAAAAACAATAGAAGTCTATGAAATGTCCCCATTTAGATAGCCAAGTAAACGTGTGTGTGTGTGTGTGTGTGAGAGAGTGCAATACCTGGTCTCCTTTGATCTGGTGGGGTTTCTTCACCACCTCTCTGATGAGCTGCAGTATGGTGTCCGTACGGAGTGTGCTTAGTGCCTTTACTAGGTCCACCAAGGTCATTTGAGAATCGCTAGCATCTGGTAAAATCTATGCATGAATACACAAACACAAACAAAATTTAAAAACATAATTCCAGAAGTCTATTGTATGACAATGTCATTTTTGCATTTTGATATCTATTGTTCACCTTATTTCTGGAACGTCTTTTGTGGCTCTTCCTGCTGCTCCATACAGCAGCCACAGAGGCCATGATCTGCACCCCAAACTGCTGAGTTAATGGCATTAAGAACTCCAGAACCTTTTGCCTCAAGATCTATAGAGAACAAAAACCCACCACTAAGCAGTTAACAACACGGCATAATCTTTAATTGAACAAAATTGTATAAAACATTTTTGTTTACTTCAAGTATCAGATATACCTTTGTGCCTTTAAAGTACACAGAGGTGGGTGAGGCTCTGCTGCCACGGGCGGAGTCACAGCCCTTGACCACACCCCAGAGTAAGGCCATGCTGCTGATCATGTGTGGAAACTCCTCCAGAATGGCATTGCTAGCATTTCGTAGGTCTGGAACATCACAGCCAGCAGTTGTCTACAGGCACAAAACAAAACAATTATAATGTAAGTCACATTAGTGTTTTGAAGCATTATTACATGTTCAGTGGTGATCCTGGTGTTTTGGATGCCCATGGCAAGATCAGACTTGGTTGCAACTACAACAGTATATCAATGGATGTATATCAGTAAAACAGGTGTATTTGGTTGAATTTTATGGTGCAGACAGTTTTTGCAAATAACCCACAATGCTATACACCTACTAGCAACCAACAGTACAGTAACTTTGCAACCTTCAGATTCAGAAATGTAGTCTGTGTGAACAGACCTTTAGAACTATGAGAGTGACACAGGAGGATTTTGCCTCACTAGGCAAATGTCTGTGTCACCTGTGCAGAGGATCTGCCACTATTTGCATTATCGGGTGCTTGTATGTCTTACTTTTTTGTGGTCTAGAAGACAGTAGTGTGTGATAGTGGTCAGTCCTTCCAGTAGTGTCAGAGGATAGTCAGGCGCTATATTCTCCCTCTTTAAGGTACCACTAAAGAAAGTCACAAAATATAAACCCATTTCAAGCTATGGTTGCAACAAAACAACAACATGTAAGTATCAACACCTTATCAGACACTTCATGCGCACTCACTCTCACACAAACGCAAACAACCACACAAATTATTTACTTATGTGAAGCCTTGATTCCATCATGCTCGTGCTGTTTAACCAGTTCATCCAGGTTCCTGCAGATCTGGGCAATAATGGGTGATACAATGATGGCCAGTGATCGTCCTAAATACGGTAGAACTTCACATAGCAGAGTCACCCAGGCTGGATGCATGGCACAGCCATACTGTGGGTGCAAAGCTCGAGCTGCTGCCGACACAAACATGCCCTGAGTGGTGATAGGCTGACTGATTACGTAACGCACTGCTTTGATGGACTGCTGGAACATCACAGCTGTTTGCCACTCTCGAGCCAAGGCTGAGGAGGGTGGTTCTGCACGTCGCTGTGGGTTGGAATGGCTTTGATCGTGATCTTGTGCCTTGGAGTGTGGTGGACACACGTGGTGCTCCAATACAATAAGAACCTTCAGAAGCTTCAGTAGGGCAATCTGGAGCGGGTGCTCAGCCCAGGTCCCATCCCGGCCAAAGTTGATCAGGCTCTCTTCCGAAATCTCCCCTAGGTCTTCTCCTTGGTCTTCTTCAGGCAATGTGTGCTGGTCGGGCCGATCAGCTCTCTGGCAGACATACATGGAGGCGGAAAGCGTTAGAAGGACATACTGCTGCACCTTGTAGCCCCAAAGAAGGTTGCGGACAGCCTCCAGACTAGCAGTTCCCTTTGCCTCTCCAATTTGAGCTTGCTGGGCCACTCTCACCAACTGGATCATCAACTCTGTCAGCACCTCCACGCTTTTCACCTGCACCTCCCGATTGGCCTGGAGTTGGCAATTGGGAATGTTAGCATAGGAGGGATAGTGAGAGCGGAGATAGCGCATACAAAGGCAGGTGAGTAGCTCTAGCAGGAGAGTTGGTGGAGAAGAAGGAGAAGATGGTGAATGGAGAGGTGAAGAGGCTGGCTGGGATGGGTCAGGAGTGGCTCCACTTGGTGGAGTTGAGATCTGCAATTGGCCATAGAAGCTGCCACCATCCTGAGCCTGACGGTGTCTCTGCAGAAGGTTCTGGATGAGGTTGAGATGGGCAATGGAGCTGCAGTCCAAAGAAGTACTGGATAGAGACTCCACAAATGGCCCTGCACTTGTCCGGAGGATAGTCTCTAAAATAGTGAAGGCATAGAGAATTCGCCTGCTCTCGTACTGCTTCTTATAGAGTAGAACATGGCGGAACAGTGAATCCACTGCCTCACGTTTCTCCCGCTGTCTCTTCAGCATCCGGGATTTGGCCATGGCCTCCAACTGCCCATCATCTTCATCACTTGAGAGCGAATCGGAAACCTGCGTTCGTTCTGAATCCACCCTCTGTAGGCCATTGGCCACACCCTCTTCCTCTATGCTACCATCGTCATGTCGCTGCAAGTAAGGGGCGGAGCTTGAGGTGGAGTTTTCAGTGGAGTTCTGAGCACCACTTGTGTCTGCAGATTCGGTGTGTTCACTTTCCTCTTCTTCTTCTACTTCTTCGTCCTCTCCCTCAGTCTCTTCACTTTCACTCCGGGATATTGTTGGGGAGTCTGGGGGTGTTAGTTCTGGATCTCGTTCCAACTCTGCCCACAGTGCTTCACGGTCTACTATGGTGATGCGGCTGACAAAGCTTTCTTCTGTTTGGCAACCGGGCATCATGTTGTCTCCAGCATTTTTCGTGATGGATCTGTCTCTCCAGCTCAGTGACTTTACATTTCCTAAATCACATATACAGTAGAATCAGAGCCCAGGAATATAAATATCATAAATTCATCATTTCCATTACCCTAAAATAATCTATTTTAAACAAGGTGCCCCATACTTTAATTTTTATTTAAAAGAAAAATGAACTCTTGCTATTGCTATCTGTCTTGAACACTATTTATGCAAATTACTATATTGATTATTTTAGATGTAGAGGTACAATCCCGTTTGTACTGTATTATAATTGCCATACAATTTAAAACTAAATTTTATTAAAAAAAAAATGATACTCCCAAACTCAAGCTCAGGTACCTCTGTGAATATTTATCTGGTGTGTGTGTTTTTGTGTGTTTTGATTCCATACCAACAGATAGATTCTGTTTGACGCTTTGTATGGGTGATCTCTGTGTTCTCGGATCCAACAGTAAGAGTAGCACCGGCTCCAAGATACGGACCACATCACTGAGGGAAAGAGCCCGCACCAACCAGTTCTGTGCTGAGGCACTAACACTACCATCCTGATTGTTCAAACTATCTAATACCACAAACAAAGATCTGAAAAAAAAGAAAGATATAAAGAACATTGAGTGAATATGGCACAAAAATGAGGGAGAATATTATTAAAGGAAGTAATAGTATATCATATTTCTATAAATGATTACATAAGAAATATGGTGTATATGGTGAAATATGATGCAAACCATTAAATAAGAATATGGTGTATATGACCTGTCAAAAGAGCGGTTGAGAGAAGTGCTGCGATTTGTCTGGATCTCTCGTGTCAGGTGCCACAAAACTGAGAACCTGTGGAGTGCCTCCAGACACACAACCTTACACAAACACACATACACACACTATTTAAAAAATGTTTCAATTGAATGTACAGTATGTAAATGTATTAAATGAGGTTTCCTCGATACCTTGTCCTCACTGAGTAAACCAAGGCAGATGATGTCCTCGCAGATGGATGCAGATGGAGCCAAGCAGTGAAGCCGATAGAAGAGCTCCACACAAGATACGTGATGCTCTCTACGCTCTGTGTCTAACTGAGCCCATAACACCTGAGATACACGCTACAAACGAATTAAAGTGAAGAGAATAATTAAAGTCATTGACAACAGCACCAAAGTCAGATCACTCTGCGGCCATCTTGGTAGCACCCCTAGGCAACTATTTTCTATCTATGCAGAAAGACTGAAATCTCAAAATATCTTATTAAAAACGGTCAAGTTGTAATATGTCAAATTATCAGTATCAGTAACAAAAGTATCATAAATGTTGCTTCTTAAGCTCAAATCATGCTAAAAAAAAAAAGAAGGATTTTTTTGTATTTTAGTTAGTCTATATAACATGAATGCAACTTCTGTAGTCGATAAAACAAAAATAGGCAATGCAACTATCAAAAAAAATAAATAAATAAATAAAAACAGTGATCTGTCTTTTGACCCTTGTAAAGTCTCTGGAGTTACCCATTGCTATTTCATACATTTTCCATTCACAATAGAACAAACTATAAGAAATGCAACCTGTTAATCATAATGTGCATTACCAGGTAAAAGTCTGTGGAATCCTCCAGAGTTTTGAGAACAGCTGGGTAGATGGGAGGCAGGGTGACCATTTGCAGCTGTCCGCTTAGCGGGTTAGCATCAGAGTTCTTATAACGTTGGTTTTTATCCTTAATGACGAGGGCTAAGGACTGAGAGTGATTGATCAGCTCCAACAAAGAGGAGATAGCAACATGTTGCACCTACAGGCACATAAATGAAAAGAAAGATTTATTATCAAATGATTCCATTTTGGGAATGCAACAATTAAAGATGTAGTATAATTTTTAAATGTTAAAATACTTCGTCCAATCTCAATTCATTGTGCAGAGGAAACTCTAAGTAAGCCATTAGTAGGTTTACTCTCCTAAAGAGAGTATCAGTCCATCACTATCAAAACAATAGGTGTGCGATGTGAAGCAGCGCTGCGCAGAACAATAGGTGTATGACATCAAAATACAGCGGTAACAATTAGAAAGTATACAGAGCCGTCAGCTCTCTAATCGCTCTTGCAGTACTTTGATATCATACACTGCGCAGAGCTGATTCAAGTCGAACACACCTATTGTTCTGTTTGTTTGACATGTCAAATTCTGACTCAAACAATAGTGTGAGTTTGGGGGCAGGGCTATCTGTTTCTCAAAACGTTGGAAGATGGCAGTGTATGTGAAAATTTTGCATATTTTAAGGTGAAAATAACAGACAACAAGAACAAAGAACCCACATTAACAACTAACTAACATTACAACATCAATGTCTATGTGTATGAATACTGAATGAAGGAAATTCTTTTACTGTTTCTGTCTATAATAATAACTGTTAGATTTTGAGGGATAGTGCAGACAAAAATGAGAATTCAGTCATCATTTACTTGCCCTCATGTCATTCCAAACCTGTATGCACTTCTTTTCCTCTGCAGAACACAATAGAAGAACTTTGAGAACCAAACAACTTTCGAGTCCACTTTCTTGTATGGTAGAAAACATGGAGGCATTTTTCAAAATACCTTCTTTTGTGTTCCACAGAAGAGAAAATCCTACAGGTTTGAAACAACACGAGGGTGAGTAATTGATGACAGAATTGTCATTTTTGTGTGAAATATCCCTTTCAATCTCCGCCTTTGAATACTCTTGAACTTGTACCTGGTAGTCTTTCGTTAGGCAACACAGAGTCATCAAGGACCTCAACCACTCAGGAAGGCTTCCCTCAATACCTGAGGAGAGAAACGCTCAGTTTCTAGAAGAATATGCCACATAAGAAAGCATAGTTTAATGTAGTATTGGAATACAATTCCTTTATTTACCTGTTTTGTTGAACATGGATGTGTGCAGGTCTTGGTTCTCTTCCTCAGTGAAATACACAGGAAAAGTTGTGCATTCCAGGAGAAGCTGGCAGACCACAGTGAAGGCCTGGCGGCACGACTCCGATATCTCCCCTTTGCCCTTTGACTGGAAACTTCCCATCCACTCCAACTCTACTGGTCTGTGGTCTTTACCCCCATCCTTAGAAGACCAATGAAGGGCATGGATCCTCAGTTTACTAGGGTTAAAGAACTCAGCAAGTCTGTCTTTGATAAGACCCAAGTCTCGGCTGCCTTTCCGTTTCAGTGGAGACCGCTTACTGCCTCTAGGAGAAGCATTAGGATCTAGCTGATTTGCTTCGTCCTGTTTCTTCTTCTTCTCTGGATCCACGACATCTAACAAATGCCTGAGAGATACAGGAAGTGAATGTGAGTGACAGAGAGAGAAGGAGAGAAAAAAAAAAAAGTACAGCGAGTATGCATGCTGCTAGTTGCAGGCCCAGAACAGAATACTCTAAGCGGGATAAAGCAAACTTCCAAGGGGGCCTCAAGATGACTTCAAATTATTTAAAATAAGATTAGCATTAACAAGTATTAAAATAAGCTAAAACAATTCACCCTCTTAACAATTTTTTTCTTTGAAGAACTTGAAAAACCTGGCTATATGAGTTAACCTAAATTTAAAAGTGTGATTTCTAGACCTGAAAAAGTAATGTAATTAATCAAATCTTTAGACACCATTGGTATTTTTAGAATGAATACAGTCAATACATATTGTTCTAGTTCTAGTCAAAAAGGTTAAGAACCACTGACATACAGGAAACTGGGCAATACTCATTGTGTACGGTATACTATTTTTAAAAAGTAGTATTTAAGCAAAATGCAATGCTAAAATGTCACATTATTGTCACATGACTATATAGCATTTTATTTCATCCATCCAGTTATCACAGTAACATTTTTAGCATTTTTATTTACATTTACAGTCATACTGGATATGGTAAAAATCTAAATTTTGATGCATTTGTCACACTGCAAATGAAAGGTCAAGTCAAGTGCATTGCATTCTGGAATATATTATTCCTTGCTGGAAGTTCTGGTTGGATATGCACATTTTGTTAAATGTAGCAGGTAATTTCGGTATTCTACGCATACCGAAAATATGCATATTGGGCACACACAGTATACACTGAATTTGTAGATTACCTTGTGATCACAGATGCCAGTATATCCTGTACACATTTGGACATGTTTTCTATAGTTCCTCCTCTTCTCCACACGTGCTCTGTTTCAGAGTTCGCCCCAGAAGCAGCTTCTGATCCATTACAGCCTGGTAGGAGGTGCTGTTCAGAAGGAGACGCGCTCAGGCCTAATCCACTGTCTTCAGAGCGTAAAGGAGGATACGGAGCTTCACCTGGCTCTGCCTCCTGTGCCTCCTGTCCATTCAGACCAACCTCACTGGTGCAGCTGTCATGGTTACCATTCACCTGGTCACTTTCCTTGACTTTGTTGCTGTCAGTCATCACAATCTATATTTGTACAAAAACCTTTTAATACACAATAATATTTTCAAACCATAATATGAATGGAATTAGGATATAAGCTTTAATTTGTATGATTATATAATATACTAAATCAAAGAATCCAGAAAAAAGTATCATAATTTCCAAAAAAATATTAAGCAAAACAGCTGTTTTCAACATTGATAATAAGAAATGTTTCTTGAGCACCAAATCAGCATATTAGAGTGATTTCTGAAGGATCATGTGACACTGAAGACTGGAGTATAGGTCTAATGGTTAAATTTTAAAATATATTCAAATAGAAAACAGTTATTTTAAATTATAATAATATTTCTGTTTATACTGTAATAAATGCAGCCTTGGTGAGCATAGACTTCTCTTTTTTTTTTTTTTTACCAATTTTACCAATGACAAACTTTACAGTAGTTTACAGTAAAACTGACCCATAATACCTGTGTTTGCTCTACATCTTGTGTCTGCAATTCAGCCTCCATGTCCATATAAGCCACCGGCATCTGGATCTTACTGAGCACTTTAAAACACGCTCTCATGGCCTGTGTGAGCTCCTGTAGGCTAAGGGATGTCATGTGACTATGCAGCGAATGCAGCATACTGCCCAGCATCTGTGGCAGGTATTGCGTTTGAATCTCTGCATAGAGTTCCTAATAAGAAAGCCAGACCAAATCAGACCAAATGACCAAAAGTTTGGAAAATGTAGTCCAAAGATGAATCACCAGATCATACCAAAGGAATAACATCCAACAGGAAGATAATGAGTGTTGAAAGTTCAATCACTGAAGGAGAGCTGCTCCAGTCTTTAGACGGCCCCTTCCCAGCTGGATCACTCAGTGCTCTGAGAAACAACCATAACGCTAGGCATAATCACATAATCATAATTTATTCACGTAATGCAGTTTATTATGAGTTTGTGCGTGTTTACCTGAGAGAGATTTGGAAATGCCTTGTCATGTAGTCCCAGAGATAATTGCTGCTCATGGCACTCACAAGCATGTTGACAGTCTTTATAATCTCTGAGGCATTTTTATTCTCCTTGATTTTACTGCACACATGAATCAACAATCAGAATAATAATCAATAATCAACAATCAATAATCAACAATCAACAATCAGAAATAGTGTTCATTCGCGTATTATTAACTCATCTTGTACATTTATACTACCATTCAAATGTGTGGGGTCAGTGAGGTATATTAATGTTTTTGAAAGAGGTCTCTTATGCCCACTACGGATGCATTTATCAATATATATTGTAAATTATTATTACAATAAAAGCTGAATTTTCTCCAGACTTAACTTCAGTCTTCAGTTTCACAGGATCCTTCAGAAATCATTCTAAAATGCTGATTTGGTGATCAAAAAACATTTCTCATTACTATCAATGTTAAAAATGATTGCATTTTTTTTTTTTTTTTGGAAACCATTAAGTTTTCATGTTTCTTTTAAAAATAGAAGGGAAAAAAAAGCATTTATGTGGGGAAAAAAACCTGTATTGTCACTTTTTATCAATTTAATGCATCCTTGTATTCACTTCTTTAAAAAAATAAATACTGAACCCAAACTTTTAAATGGTAGTGTATATTCACTTGTAGTTAATTCAAAATATAACATAATATAAAATACAACAATATATCATTATTTATTGGTTCGAAAGGTTTCACTTCTGAATGGTCAATGGCAGAATTCTGCAGTCAAAACATTTTCTATAATAAACCTCTATATTGGATATTCGACTGTTGACCCTGATCCTGTTGACTGTAAAACACTGTCATAGTTTTATGTTTCTCATAGCACTCTGTAGCCCTTACATATACAAATAATTTCAGCTCAAAACAATTTCATGTCCATTTATTTGGTAAAAAGGCATGTAATCAGTGGGATAACATACAGTCAGCTAGTCATTATCCCAAATTAACTTGGCTAGTTTGCATCATCCTAAAGATTTTATTTTTTATTTTTTATTTTTTTTATATCTTTTTTTGCAATAGTGACTGACTATACATTATCCCTTACTCGTTTACTCGCTAAAGCCAGGTTTTACTAATTTTACTCATTGTTGTGTGTTATATCTGGACCCTGACTTTATTTGTGTTCTCTAGGAGTCAAAATCATGATGTCGGTGTTGCAGGTATAATTCTCTACCAGCTGAGCTACAGGAAAACTTGTAAAAATATAATCACTGAATTCTTCTCTCTGACCTGTTGAGTTGGCTGCCACTGAGGCTGGAGTTGAGACTGTCCTCTCCCAGCATCACTTTACAGTAGCTGTAAAAAGCTCTGACCACCTCCAGCAGCACATCAGACAACACCAATGGACCTGTGAGTGAGAGAATGAGAATCATGTCAAATAAGGACTTTACAATTTAAAATTTCAACCATGTGGGTGTCTTTACCTATCTCAGGTTTGTCCAACAGGCTAATGATGATGCGAAACGGTCTGAGATACTCTATTAGATTGTCTGGGTTGGCCTCTATATCTTTCTGCTTCAGAATATTCACCAGAGCCTATGAAGAAAATATCAAATAGGAGTTGATTTTAACTATGCATGTACAGAATGCATACACTAACATAGAGGAAATGTGTTAAGTGAGCAACTCCAATTCTAATTGAAAAGCTCTACGCTAGTACTTTGAATAAGCTCATTTGAGTTTGAGTGAGTGTGTTATCTTCTATACCTGCACCAGTAATTCTCTGGAGTGTGTACTGAAGTAGCATGCAGTGTATTCCTCCACAGTGTTAAAGCGACTGGAATCTGCAGCCACCATTCCTCCTTTGATGTCTAAGCCTGGCAATACACACATATAGAAAAATACTCAACCGTGTTGTTTCAAACCTGTACGTTTTACTTTTCTTATAAGAAAAAAAAAATGAATTAGCAGAATTTCATTTTCCATACAATGAAAAAGAGACAATTTGCCATAAAAGATCCATAAAAATATCTTTCTTTAATAAAAATTCTTCCATGGGATTGCTTATTTAAGACTTTTCAATTTGAAGCCAACTATTGTCTAATAGATAAATGGCATTTATTTTATTAAACAGTATTTATGTGGTATTCTGTAATTTTCTGACAATTTGTGTACGGTACCGAGCATCCATGCATAAAGGCGTCGATTCAGAGACATATCTCTCCTGAGCAGGGTGAGTGATGCAGCAGACACCACACAGATCACCTCATCTTGCTTTAGTGGAATGGCACATTCCTCACGATCCTAGAGATAGGGTTGTTTAAATAAATGTCTTACACATTGTCTGAGACAAGCCAAATGTAGTTGGAAATGAAAAAAAGAGGGATAACCTGGCAGGTTGTGAAGGGGAAGAAGTAGAGAAGGATTTCCAGCATGTTTCTCTGGACCAAAACATTAGAGTCTTGTAAGGCGAGACAAACAGCCTTCACCTAGAGCAGAGAAATGGGAAGGTGTCCATTTCAGTTACACAACTCCTTCAAAACAACAGACCTTCGTCAGAGCAGACAGACACCCTGTGTAATTTGACTCAAACGCCTGGCTGTGAGGAACAAAAGTACAGTCTGTTCAATATGTCACACCGGTTCTAGGTCGTGTCTAACTTTCACAACCTCTGCAAAAGATGTACACTACTGTTAAAAAGTCTGGGGTCAGTTTCTTTTTTTTTTTTTTTTTAAAGGAATTAATAATTTTATTTAGCAAGGATGCTTAAAATTGATTAAAATAAGAGAGACAGTAATGATATTAACAATGTAAGAAAAGATATCTATTTCAAATAAATGCTGATCTTTTGAACCTTCAATTCATCAAAGAATCCTAAAAAAAAATATATCATGGCTTCCACAAAAATATTAGGCAGCACAATTGTTTTTAACATTGATAATAATAATAATAAATGTTTCTTGAACACCAAATCAGCATATTAGAATGATTCTGAAGGATCAAGTGACACTGAAGACTAGAGTAATGGCTGCTGAAAATTTAGCTTTGCATCACAGGAATAAATTAGATTTTAAAATATATAATGTATTTTCAATGTTCTGTACCTGGGCTCTGACATGTTGAATGGACTATACGTGTTTCCATCACAGTCTTGTTTTTATTAATGTCAAATTAATGTGTACTATGTCTACACTGACTAAGATCTATTCTTGTATATATTTCCAAACACATACACATACTCACCACTAGTTTGTGGTCTGTCCCAAGCATATACTTCTGTTCTCGAGCAGTGACTAAGTGGTCAAAGTGAGCGACGATGAAGAGTGAGGCTGGGAGCCGTACCAGAGGACATATAAGCACTGAACCCCACAGAGCCCCATAAAACACAGACTGACCCACCAACAGCGACAACCTCACAAGCAACGCATCCGTCCTTAGACAGAAAGAAAGATGGATTCGGGTTTGTAACATTGAAATCATGAAGTACAGTAGTGGCCAAAAGTGATGTCTGGCCTAGGACAATTGAAATCCACCATATTCTCTGATAAGTTTAAGCTCTTGTCTAATGTAAGTCTATGGAAGTCCCACGTTTAAATTAATATGTACACATACTTTTACTCCAATATAATCAAGGTAATCTCACATAATGTTAAATTGGTTACGTGTTAATTGAGGCAGAGTTGTAGTGAAAGTGACAAAGGAGGTCAGGGTACCGTAGTGAGTATGTCGTGGAAAGGTTAGAAAAGTTTAGGATCAAATTTCTGGAGTGTCAACTTGTGAATCATTTATTAATTGTTGGTTTCAAGTTGTACCTGTCATAGACCTCTGCGCCCTCCTCCAGTCCAGGCAGTAGGCCCATGATAAAAGCCTGCAGGCTAGGTAACAGTGCCCTCTGAATGGGCAGGAAGTACCGCTCGTACAGCGTCAACAGAACCGGCTTCACTGACATTGCTGCATGACCCAACAATGGGAAGAGCCCTGAGCTGAAGTGAACACACATGCACAAGTAATTTAACCGATGATTTCAGTACCACCATAAACACCTTTGAGGGTGAATCTCACAAAATTATATTTCACTCCACTTGCATAAATGAAGCCTATTTTAGTACCATTATGATTTTTCTGTATTATAACATTGTTTTCATGACAGTTAATCACATTTTTTCTCAATTCCCAAATAATTTATTATTATTATTAAAAGATATTATTATTTAAATTGTTTTGAAGTATTTACATTTCATTTCATATTTATCATGATTATTACTTATTAGTAAATGTAATGAGGTAAATATGCTTAAGTGTCATTAGGAAGTGAATGCAAAAAAAGGATTTTTTTTTATTATAATTGTTTTTAATTTGATTTTAGGGAGAAATATGACCTGGACATTTCCATGTGAGATTCACCCAGTGTTTATCAATGACACCAACCTGTATATGAAGAGATCCTTTGCTAGCCATTTTGTGCCGATGATTTTGAAAATGACCTCATAGGTCTCAAGTGCTTTGAGATGGACACCGCTGGGCAGGGCAGGGTGCAAACACTGAGCCAGACGCTTCCCGATGATCAACCGCCGTGGTAAAAGGGAGTACTTCAGATTACTCTGGAGAGCCTGAGAAACACAATGAGTGGGAGAGGAGAGCAGGTTGGATGGTGTAAAAAAATGTTAAAATTTTACTGTCTGGTCCATGTTTTTAAACGATTTAAACGAATAATTTCTGTTATTACCCAAGTCACTAACTTTCCACTCTTCAACACATATCTCACTCAGCAACCACATTTGCTGAACAGGTTTCACACAAACTATCAACAATAGCTCAGAGGAGGAACTGAGACAGAAGGTTTAGTTTGTTATTGCACAGCACTTAAAACATGTCTTACAAGACATACCGTCAATAATGTCACTCTGTATACGAAGTGAACAAGTGTGTTAAAAAAGAGATTGTAGATCATAGTGTCATGTTTAAATGTCAAATATCTGAAACCAATACACAAAATCTAATAGATATCTTTTATATTCCCACAGGTTGTTTTGTAACGCATAATATCCGGAAAGTCCCATTGAGCAAACAAGAAAATCACATGCCATATAAAGTGATACAGAGAGAAAGAGATCAATTTAAATAAGACAACAGTTTTTTTTTTTTCACATCTGCACATTAACGTGGAAATGTGTTTGGAAAAAGGCGCAGAGGAAGGTTGAGATGAAAAGCATTTGTCTAATCTTAAGGACAGTGTACACAAGTCCTCTTCAGCTCATTCAAATCAGCTGCACTTTGAACACAATGTTTGATGTGTTTCAGGTCAAGCAGTAATGTTTTAACCAATGCCTTCATTCAACAGGACTGAAGATCATAAAGGGAAGTCTCTCACTTCCCTAAAAAAAACTGTAATCAATCTTAAACTGAACCAAACTTTCTCGTCTACTTGCAGAGGGAGGTAAAGCTAAAGTGTGCCAAACTGTGTATTTTGTTTTTTATTTTAAAATACTTCTCTCCCAGTTTAATGTACAGACACAATTATAAGTAGATTTCCCCGAAACATGTAAAAACCTTCTCTGTGTTTTTTCAGTGAAAAAGCAAGACGTCATCAAAATTCTCTCTTTTAAAAACACCTGGATGGAGGTTTTAAAGAGTCGCTTGTATTGATACTACTTATGTTTCAACTAAAGCAAATGATAACCTGAATCTCTAAGTGTATTGATTGGTTTTCTCCAGGCTTTAAGTACCTTGTTGAGTTTTCCTAGTGAGGAGATGAGATCAGCCCATTCACTAGATGACTCAAAGTTCCGCAGCGCCTTCTCAATGACAGCTGCATAACTACGGTAGCGGTAGTCATTCTGAAGCTCGGCTTCCTCAGGATCCATCATGCCTCAGTCATGTCCCAGCATGCTCAGCATCTGTCTATGAGACAAAACAGAGAAATCCTGCATTACAACTTATGAGAGTTGTACAAAGAAAAAAAGGCATCATAAAGAGGTGAAATCCTGCTAATGACAATTGATTTCTGATAAAGAAATGTACAAAAGGCAAATAGCTAGTGTACACTTGTGTACACTGTCCTTAAATAGAGGTGCATGCTAAGGCAAGTAGATCATGTTTAGGGTTAGGGATTTGAAAACCCCCTAAAACTTTCCACAAAAAAAAAATAAAAAAAAAATAAGTAAAATAAAATTAAAATAAGATGAAATAGAAGAATTAGTACTATATGAACACTCATTTTAATACTGTCCAAGAGTCCAGCAGAGATATCAGTGGATTACAGAAGGACACAGCGTCTCTTTTGCCTCCCTTGAACTCACTGTTCTAATACATGCCATGTATGCAAGAGGGGACAACAAAATACAGGCGAAAAGTCACTTGAGAGGAATCAGTGCTTCCATAGCACTATGATTGGCTGATTATACTGTCGATGCAATCTTCGCAAACCTGCAAATCGGCCTGAATGCGTCAAACTGGTGGAAATGGATGGATTAATTGCAGAGTAACGAATCATAACAACATATACAATGTCAAATAACATACAGGACAAAATAAGGGCAAAAATGTCTGCATATTCTGTGTGGGCCAGCTTATAAACAGACATTACAAACACAACAGACAGAAGAAGATAGATTATGGTCTCTGCTTAGATATGGTGACATCTGCTAGCTCTCTGGTGATAAAAGCCCTGAGAACACACAGTGACACTCTGTTCAATCTGATGCTATGAGCATCAAATGGGCATCTAGAGATTTACAGAGGATTTAAGAGACAGAAGCAAGCCCCAAAACACGTGCCAGTTGAACACAAACCCACCCAAACAATCTGATCCATGTCTACTAAAATAACTATTCCAAGCACTGTAAATACTACATCTTCAGCTTTCTGTTCTTACCACACAGAAATGTACACAACAACTCCCATAATGGATTTAGACTCATTACAGCCTAATTAGTTGATATGCATATGAATATGTAAACTGCACTGTAAAAAAAAAAAAAAAAAAAAAATCCTGTTAAATTTATGGTAAAAAAAAACAAAAAAAAAAACTGCAGCTGTGGTTGCCAGAAATTCACTGTATAAATTACTCTGACAAAGTTTCCAGTTTTATAGAATGGCTGTATATTTTATTTACAACTTATATTTCATTATAAATAATGTTAATATACCTATACTTTAACTACCAAAATCTGCTTTTTTAAGGCAGATTTTGCAGCCTGTTCATAAAACATGGTCAACACTCGTATATAGACAGTGCAGAGTCATACAAACAAAGACAAAACACCATCAGGATAACACACATGACACTAATATAATGCAATAAATAAAACAACATAACATAAAATGTAACACAAAACACACTAATGTACATTACTGATAGCAAAAATAAGAAGAAACAAAATTATTTAAAAATGTAATCATATGTGATGTGTAACACAGGGAATTCTGGGAATGTCTTTTTACTGTTTTTATGTAAATTATATGATAATTCATAGGGTTTTTTTACTGGCAAAAAACATAGATTTGACAGTATTTTACAGTAAAATTACATATATTGTGATGTTAAATATTCACAGTTTTTCTCCATATATTGTAAGGTAACTTACAGTTAATCAATTAACATGTTTTTACAAAAATTACAATCATTTTTTACAGTGTCCACTTTTATTCATACATCAAAGAGATTCTGTGTCTGGCAGGGGAAGGCACAAAGCAAGCATATAGCAAACACAAACACTCACACAATTATCCTAGCTTATGTTCTTAATATCATCAGCAGCTTACGGTCATTACAACAGCAGCTCATTAAAAAAGCCACAAGGAAGCAAAAAAAAAGCCTTTAAAATGATGACGGTGGTTAGTTAAAGGGTTAGTTCACCCAATAAATTACATTTCTGTCAAACCCGTAACACGGGTTCCAAACCCGTAAGACCTTCGTTCATCTTCAGAACAAAAATTACGATATTTTTGATGAAATCTGAGAGGTTTTTTTATCTCCCATAAAAAGCAACGAAATTACCACATTCAAGGTCCATGGAAGTAGTAAAAACGTGACTACAGTGGTTCAACCTTAATGTTATGAAGCGACCAGAATACTTTTTGTGCACAAAAACAAAACAAAAATAACGACTTTATTCAACAATTTTTCCTCTTCCCTGTCAGTCTGCTACACAGTTGACGCAGTGAATGCAGTGCAGAGCTTCCGTGTTCTACGTCAGAACGGCGACTCTGTATTGGTCGGCTCCTGCGTCAGCATCACACGCATGTGTCGTGGTGCTCACGTGAACAGCGTCGGCCAATACTGAGCCGGTGTTCGGACATAAACATGGAAGCTCAGCACTACGATCACTGTGTCAACTGCATAGCAGACTGACGGGGAAGAGGAAAAATTGTTGAATAAAGTCGTTATTTTTGTTTTGTTTGCGCACAAAAAGTATTCTCGTCCTTTCACAACATTGAGGTTGAACCACTGTCGTCACGTTATATTTTAGCAATGTTTTTACCACTTCTCTGGACCGTGAATGTGGTAATTTCGTTGGTTTTTATGGGAGATAAAAAACCTCTCAGATCTCATCAAAAATATCTTAATTTGTGTTCTGAAGATGAATGAAGGTCTTACGGGTTTGGAATGACACGAGGGTGAGTAATTAATGACAGAAATTTCATTTTTGGGTGAACTAACCATTTAAGTCTTAAAAATTGTAGCACAATATTATTATCCAGTTTCTACATCTTTTACACTGCTTGCCTGAAAATAAAGAGGTTTATTTTCTGCAACTATTGGAATATTCATGTGTACATGTCAAGCATATTTTGAATAGGTAAATGAAGACATGTACATTGTTTTGCGGTGGTTTTCTCCTGTAAATACCAGAGATGCTTAATATTGCTATTTTAGTCATTCTGGTCAGTAACTCAGTGAACCCAATGAATTAATTCTAACAAATGTCCTAAAGAATAAAAGACAAGTTTTAAAAAAATGGAGGTAAAGAGATTCTCATAGTTTCTTTTAGTGATAAACCAGAATTGCCTTTGACTGGAAATGAGCAGATATTAATTTTCAGTGCTTATAGGGTGTTTTGTTCACATAGTGTACATAAGGTGTTTACATACTGTATAACTCTGATTAAAACATATGACATGACAGCTATCTTATTCAGATTTTTTAGAAAATGTAACATTGGCTTAAACACTGACTTACAGAAATCAGGTTAACGAATTGTGGTTCTTAATTCTGATTAAAATTAGGATATTCCTGTGCATGTAAACTACTGTTCAAAAGTTTGGGTTAGGTACAATTTTTAAAAATGTTTTTAAAGTATCTTATGCTGACCAAGACCAATGCTTCATTTATTTTGTTCAAAAATACAGTAAAATGATAGCATTGTGAAATATGATTAAAATTTTAAAAATAACCACTTTCTATTTGAATATTTTACAATATAATTTATTCCTGTGAATTTTTAGCATCATTACTCCAGTCTTCAGTGTCACATGATCCTTTAGAAATCATGCTGATTTGTTGCTCAAGTAACATTTATATTTATTTTCAATGTTGAAAATGTTTCTCAACATTTTTGTGGAAACCACAGTATATTTCCTCAGGGTTCTTTGATGAATAGTGTGATTAATAAAAAGTTCAAAAGAACAACATTTATTTGAAACAGAAATCTCTTGTAACGTTATACATGTTCTTGTCACATTTGATCAGTTTAATGCCTCCATGCTGGATAAAGTATTAATTTCTTTTTTTTTTTTTTTTTTTAAATGTAAAATAAAATAAAAAATTCCACCCCCAAGACATTTTAATAGTAGTGTAAATGTCATCTATAATTTTCATTTCCATGCACCATATATTGTGAACAATCTCCACCTTCCAAAGGATTGATTTGTCTGCCATTCTACAAAGCATATACAAAGTCAGCTCTCCCTAGGCCATGTATTTAGTCTACAAAGCTGCACATAATATTGGTCTATTGATCTGGTCATTAATAGTGCTTTTCTTAGCAGCATACCATCAGCACTGGGTGCAAGAGAAATGTACTGCAAATGGATATAGATGTGTATGAAATAAATACACAGGCCTTCATTTCATCAGTTATGGAAGCTGGATCTCTGGTATACCCCTTTCACAATGTTTGAGCAACCGATTCATTCAAGCAGCAGTGAGGCACAACAACACAACACACAGAGACCTGTTATGTAACTCAAATCTGTCCTTGTTGCATCCATTGACTTACTGGCTACAACACAGAACATCATATCCATGCATTGGCTATGCATTTCCATCCTAAAGAGTATTAAAACCTCACGGTTTGACCATTAATCACTGTCCATCTACAATACGCATTTTACATAATGAAAACACGTGTCATCATGCTATATGATTCAATGCATTTACATAAATAATAATAATAATAATAATAATAATAATAATAATAATATTTTTTAACAAAAATCTCACCTACTGTTAGATAATTATATACTTGACCAGCATTCACCATTACATTTGAAAGCTATCTTCTGTCATGATTACAGAGATACTAATAGTGATGGTTTACAATAAACTACCCTTTAACATTTTATTACATCTATTAAAACATGTCGTGCTATTGTAAGAACTGAATGACTCACCCACTGCAGCAAAATAGGATGGTCAACGGATCACAGGTTCTCGTGCCAAATAATCACCTTACGATTTTAGATAAAACGACTGTTTAAAAACAGTAAAAAGCGAGAGCAGGAGAGGACAGATACGGTACACTAATATTCGAAGCTTCATCCAGCTAGCCTAGAATTGAATCGCTCAGCTGATTTCCACCCAACAGTTCATTTGTGTACACTTCCTGATGGGCGGAGGGGGACGAACCACGAGGCGATGACACGAGTATATTATTTTATATATTATTTTAAGCTTTTATTGCATTCTTAATTTATTTTGTGTACATGTCAATAAACATTAGTTATTTGTTCAAATATTGAACTTGGTATCCGTTTCAGTGCTGCGCGAAAACACGGTATTTATGAGACAGCTATATTATTTTTCAGCTTCACCCCTATTCGTTGGTATCTTCCAGGATGTCATCTGTTTACATTTCTCGCACCAGGCTGTCACATTTTACAGCATCTGGCCATCAGTGCATTAGTGATAACAGCGTTTAGTTTACCTTGGCATACACCATAATGGCTTTTAACGTGAGATGACGCAATGACCATCACCTGAAAACATGGATGGATGAATAGAGAGAGACTGTCAGACATACAGTAGATTACCTTTTGTAACTTATACCTTAAATAAGCCTGCTATTAAACGTACTCTTGTTTAAGTATAGTTTAATGTAATACATTTTTCTAAATATTTCTAAATTTTGATAATTTCCCCCCATCCCATCCATTTTTCTGCCTCACGTTCCTCATAATCCTAGTAACGGTGGCATTACAAACTGTATATCTAGTCACTATATTAGTGAAGACATTGCATAGACTTCCATTAATTTTATTTCAGGTTATTGATATTTTCTATGGCCGAACCCAACTAAACCTACCCATCACAGAAACATATGTAAAACACTAGATTTAAAAAAATGGCCGATTTATAAGCCTTTTAAACTAGTGAGACCATTAAAATGTCATTATATTTTATATAAGCGAGGACATAAATAATGTCCTATTATTATCCTAAATAATAGAACATAAATAAGCTTTAGAATCAGTAGATAAAGCTATAAAATGTGAGCTTAAATGTTAATTTCTCTCTATACCTATATAAACTAACCTCACAACTTTTACTTGCACTGAGCAAGATTGCGAGAGAAGGACGCAGGGAAAACATGCGAGGACGGAGGAATTGAATCAAGTGAAATGATATCCTCGCTCCCTTTAGCGTTACTTCATAGCGTCATCAGCTGCGCTCGAGGGATCTACCCATATGTTGTTAAAGTTTGGTTATTTAAAAAAAAATTAATAAAGCAAGATGCCCCGTTGAAATATCTGAGATGTAAAGTTTATTTAAACTGCAAAAGTAGGCTAAAGCATACATTTAAATTATTGTGACAGATATGAAGGGGGAGGAGTTTCTCGACGAGAAAGACTTTCGCAAAGGATACACCTGTGTATCCTCGCTCATGACTCCTCAGGAAGCCTCCTCACTCCTCGTTCCTCGCCTCCTCGTGGTGAAATTAGAGAATTGAGATGTCCTTCAAGATGGTCGAGTTTCCGGGTCATAGGATGGAGGACGGAGGAGCGAGGAAACGAGGAGGGATATTGAGAAGCACCCCTAAACTCACTCAGGATGAAAGCCTGAGTTGACAGAGAAAGTTGATGATCAGCGTCGTGGTATAAAGCCTAACTGGATTGGTTTGGTTTTGTAATTCGAAACTAAAACATGTAACCCTGAGTTTGTTCAACTCATGGTACCGCCCCAGAACAGGAAATACAGTGAAAACGGAACTAAAACAGAACCAGGGCCGTTAGGACGGTACAAACGCGCGACCCCCCACTTAAGGGTCCCGCAACGAACAGACACAATGCTATTTGAATGTACTGACAAAGTTCCATGTACAAATTGTGCGTTGCTAGCGCCCTCTTGTGTTTATTATGAACACAACATATTGACCATCGGAACATGCCATGTCTCGAAAATGCTGGGTATGACAATGAAAGCAATTATGAACATATAATTACAGTATAGTGAATATTTAAGATACAAGATATGTTTTAGATACAGATATATTTAAAAAGACACCTATAAACTTTGTAATATAAGTGAAAGAATGAAATGTTTGAAAAAACAAGAATGGCCCAGCTTACAATTGTGTGAATATGCTTTAAGCCAATGATGATTTTAAAATATGCTTTATAAAACATTTATAGGGAACAAAAAAAAAAAAAAAAAAAAAAAAAACTGACTTTTCAACAATATCTATATGGGCCGATTTCAAAACACTGCTTCTTTAACACTTAAACACTTCTGCGCTTTATGAATCTTTTGTTTCGTATTAGTGATTCGGATCTCCTATCAAACGGCTAAACTGCTGAAATCACGTGACTTTGGCGCTCCGATTCGTAAAGCTCTGAAGCAGTTTTTTTTTTTTTTAAATCGGTTTCTCTTGGTCATGCAAATAATGGCATTACATTTACATCATAACTCTTTTCAAGGCATCAAAATTAGGGAAAAAGAAATTAAAAGTTGTCAGCTTGCTGATGATACAGCAATTTTTTTGAAAGATATATCACAGGTTAAAAAAGTTATAGAGTGTCTCAATATATTTTCTGAAGCTTCAGGTTTATCTTTAAATGTTAAAAAATGTACTCTTTTTCCACTTAAAGACAATAGTATTCCTTTAACCGAATTTGAAGGTATTCCAGTTAGGGAGGAGGTAACTTATCTTGGTATCAATATTTGTAAAAATCAGTCAGAAAGAGTGCAATCCAATTTTCAACCCCTTATGTTGAAAATTAAAAAGAATTTTGATATATGGCTCGTGAGGGATTTGTCACTCAAAGGTAGGGTTCTTTTGTCCAAATCTGAGGGGCTATCTCGCTTAGTCTTTCCTGTCAAAGTATTAGATGTACCAAAATCTTTTAAAAAAAAAATTGATTCAACCTTATTCAATTTCATATGGAAAAACAAGCCTCACTATTTAAATAAAATTTTTTTATGTAATTCTTATAATCAAGGAGGATTGAACGTCCTTGATTTTGCTACTTCTAATACAACTTTCAAGTTGAACTGGATTAAACATTATATTAAGCATAAAGATAAGTTATGGTATATAATTACAAACCTCATTTTTGAAAAAGTTGGTGGTATAGATTTTCTCCTAAAATGCGACTTTGAAGTTAACAAACTCCCTATTCAGTTATCCAATTTTCATAGACAGGCTCTTTTGTGTTGGCTTCTTATATACAAACATAATTTTTCCCCCCACAAACAGTTAATTTGGAATAATAAAATAATTAAATATAAGAATAAATCAATCTTCTATAACAATTGGTTTAAAAATGGTATCTTAATGGTCTCACAATTGATAAATGACAAGGGGTACTTATTTACATATTCTGAATTTTTACAGACATTCTGTATTCCAATATCTCCACGAGAATACAGCATCGTATTTGATGCAATACCAACAGGTTTTTTGAGACTTCTGCAAGGCATCAGTGAATCTCACAAGCAATCAACGTTTAAAAAAGAGGTCTTGTTGAACGGTGTTGATATTAATGACAGTAAATGTAATAATAAATTTTTCAGACGTTTGATTCATTGTCCTACAACATTTCGACATAAATTCTTTTGGAATGACCATTTTGAGAATATTAATTGGAGATTGATTTGGACTTATAACAACAAATACTGTATCAATAATAAAGTTAATGAAATATACTTTAAAATAATACATAAAATTTATCCAACAAACCATTTCCTAAAAAGATATAAAAATGATCTTTCTGAATCTTGTGTATTCTGTAAAATGGATACTGAAACTATTTTACATCTTTTTTTTGATTGTATGTATGTTAAATTCTTTTGGATTGATGTGGAATATTTATTTAATATGTTAAGTGGAATCCAAATTAATATAGAGAAAAGAGATGTTATTTTTTATAATGACAAAAAAGGTATAGATAAGAGTCATGTGTTTATGTTAAATTTTATAATATTACTTGGTAAATTTCATATACACAAATGTAAATGGTCTGAAAGGATACCTAATATCACCCATTTCAAGGCTGACATGAAGATTTATTTTGAAACATTACAAGGACTGTCAAACCGCAAAGCAATCAGAACTATAAACATTTACAAAGACTTAAATTCCTCTTCTTTAATTTAAATATACATGTATACCCTTTTTTTTGTTTGTTTTTTTCCTTTCTTTTTCTCCTCTAATTTCTGGAAATATATATATTTTTTTAATATTCTTGATATGAATGTTACTGTTCGCAATATATAATAACTAAGGTAAAAGTGTTATTGATTCATGATGATATGAAACTCATCAGAGCATTATTTGTGAAACATTTATATCTGTTGAATATATGTGAAATTTGTACAATAAATAATTTTGGGGAAAAAAAAAAAAAAAAAAAAAAGTTTTGAAATCGGCCCATATAGATATTGTTGAAAAGTCGTTATTTTGTTTGTTTTTTTGGCGCACAAAAAATATTCTTGTCGCTTTATAATATTAAGATAGAACCACTGAACTCACATGAACTGTTTCAAATGTTTTTAGTACCTTTATGGACCTTGAGAGTTTGAATGGCTTTGCTCTCAATAGAGGCCTCACTGCGCCATCGGATTTCATCAACAATATCTTAATTTGTGTTCCGAAAATGAGCGAAGGTCTTACGGGTGTAGAACGACATGAGGATGAGTAATAAATGACATTTTTATTTTTGGGTGAACTAACCCTTTAACGCATTAGCAGTAGCACCCACACACTTTAGTTTGGTATTGTGATAGTGTTCCTCAATCACAAATGCAGTAAGATTCATAAGGTTAGCAATTTCAAGTTACATTTCCACTAAATATACACTGTAAATAAGACTATCATTTAATATTTATCATACTAAACTCCCTTTCAGGAAAAAAAAAAAAAAAAAAAAAAAAAAAAAAAAAAAAAAAAAAACACCACAGTTCAAATGTTATACAATATTTATTTGGAACACAACTGGACAAGGTCATTCAACTACACAATAGCAGAGAGGTCGCCCTTTCTTCAACTCCTGAATCTTATTAGAGTAGGTCTGGACAGTCCACAGGACTTAGGTCTCCCTGATCAGCTTGGTGAGCTTCTGGATCTTTGTCTTGGTAGACATGTCCACATACTTATCGCCGATGCTCACGATCATGCCCCCAAGAATAGAGGGATCAGACTGTGGGAAGGAGGAAGAGAAACAGACAATGAACATCTGTATTATAATAAATTAAAGAAATCACTTTGATAGAAGCAATTTATTGCACATGTTCATTTTCACAAGGATGAGCAGACGACAAAACATACGAGCAGATGAAGGTTTTGCTTTAGTCTAAATTAAATGTTTGGCAAAGTTTTCACATTCTTTCTCTGCTGTGATACACGGAAAAGAACACTTGCGTTCTTTTAAACTTTAGTGAAAATCAAAATCCAAACATTATGCTGACCTGAATACCCTCTTTAAAAAACTATGTATCTTTATTTTAAAATTAGCACTTCAAAATAACATGAAGCCCACCCTCTGGGACAAGCCTTCCTACCTTGGTCTCAAGCTTGATAGTTTCTCCCTTTGAGAGGAAACCATTCAGTGCCACCTTCAGCTCTGCAAGATTAGCTTCATCCAGAGGCTGTTCAGACATTCAGCATAATCACACACAATGAAGACACTAAAATATTTAACTCAAATTTTAATCAAACTTTATGCAAAGCAGATAACCTTTTAAAACAAAACATTTAAAATTATATTAAGGTTAAAATAAAAAAAGAAATGTGTACAAGGCGAGCAAACAAATATACATTTCTGCACGGCTTACCTGAGCAGTGGTGACTGAACATGTGACCTCTCCTCTGTGGGCACTCATCATTTTGCCAAAGGCTGTGATGACATCAGGGGTCAAGCTCAAGCGGCCATTTTCTGCCAGGACATCTGTAAATAAAAATAATTGAAAACTATGCAAATATATAATATGCTTTGTTCTCGATTTTCTAAATGCAACAAATATCAATTTCAATATTCACATCTTTTGAATATAGGACACTTCCTTACAGACTTAATATGTGCAAACTCTACTTCTACGCTGTGATTAAAATAACAGTACTTCTCAGTGAATTAATAAAATGGCTGGTCAGAAAACTCACTGATGAAGTTGATGGTGATGGGGGAGAGTTTTGCCTTGGTCAAGGTATCAATGAAAGTCTTCTGTTTGATACTGCGCTTGACATGGGGGTTCATCACAATACTTGACAGCTTAGGATCCTTAATCAGGCTCTAGGAAGCAGGAAGATGAAAGATCCAGAACTGGTTGAAGCAGTGTAAAACAAACAGAAACAAACAGCAAAATCTAAAGGAAAACTCACAAACACGCGTCCAAGTTCCTGTTCAACCTTATCGAGGCTCTTCTGCTTGCTGGCGGCAGAGAACAGGGCAGTAGCATAACGTCCCTCGACCCCATAGACCTGGATTGGGGGCTGAAGAAATATAGTATGGTATGAATACAGCCTAATGTGCAAGAAAAACTTTTACACTATTACAGTCAGCATAAATATAAAAATATTAATATAAAAACAGTTATGTTACTATGGCAGTTTATCAGTATTAATTCATAGAGTTAAATCAAGAGCTAAATAACAAATTTAATACTATTACACACAGAAATGTCTGTGCATTTCACCAAAACACCATAATTAATACTAGTATCAGTACTGCAAAATCATACATTTATACTGTGTAAGACACTTTATATGTATATGTATTTGTTCTTTTGTCTTGGTGTGAAATGAATTAAATTAATAAATGATTTATTTATTTATTTATTTATTTTTTTACCTTGATAAGTTTTGCTACTGGTCGGATCACAGAGGTGCTAAACTGGCGCACCTGAAGAGAGAGAAACAGAGTATCTTACATGCAGACATGTCAAATATAACAGACTCTCAATGACACGACCTGGTCATAAATATAAACATATGCTCTTCATTTCAGTATTGTCATTCATTGCGTCTCAAAACCTACTACACTGCATCATATGATCATTTAACTTCAATAGGTTTTAAAACATAATATGTCCAATCACATTTTCAGCATTGTATGCTTCAGCATGTGTGGAGCAGAAACTCATCAGGTCCTTTGCACAACTATGAATGAATGAACAACAAAAATGAATCTATTCAGCTAATACAACATTATTAACCTGATAACGGACTATTAGGCTCTCACAAGAGCACAGGGTTTGACTCACTGTACATGTTGCGGATTAGACACTGCCTGTCAAGGCCTCGTTCAGTTATCAGACAAATCACCTTGGTTTAACCCGGTCAAATAATTAGTTTCAAAAGATCACATATATTTAACGATACGAAGCCAAACAATTCGTGGTTTTTCATACAACTACCAAGGTTTTCAGAATGTCATACCTGCAGCCCCAGTCCAAGCGCTGCCATTTTCTCCTGCGACTGTGTAGGTCAAAAGCACTGCGCGTGCGTGCAGTGCAAGTCTGGGAAGAAATACGCAAGAGCTGCGCTCATGCATTGTGGGAAATGTAGTTAGTCATTTCAGTGGAAAATTACTCGGAAAGATCACGGGATAGTTGACAAAACCATTTTGGAAACAGCTTTAAATATTTATATAGCGACTTTTTCTTTGGGACAATACCTTATATGCATCTATAACATGTCTTAAGCTATTTGTAAAGCAAGATGAATGCCTTAATCTACATCTGGTGGTAAATCTAAATTCTGCAAAATTATAGCCTATATCTTCTAATTATCTTAATAAAAATTAATTAAAAAAATTAGGTTTACCAAACCTGATATAGGCTACTGGAATTACAGAAAGCTTGAACTGCCCTTGTTCATAAATGACAACTTCATCTCAGCTGATTTGGAAAAACAATTTTATCTTATGTTTTGCTATTTAATTTCACTGCACTTTTCATCTGTTTATTTTGTGTGATATCATCTCATGAGCATGTCAGCTGCATATGACATCATGTCACTAAATTATCTTGATACTTTCACCCAGATCACTCACAGGATATTAAAGATGGAACATAATCAATGAGTAGTTTATTCATGTGTTTTATTCAGCTACAAAGTGTAAGTGTACACTTCAGGTGCACCTGTGGGATGATTAGGACCCTGTGGATCTGTCAGTTGACTATAATTCTATTTAGTTAGCTACTTCCTAATGATCAACAGGCTGTAAAATCTATTGCTGGATTGGATGAAATGATAACATGCATACAATGAAAAGAAACTAAAGTAAACCAACTTTGTAAAGAACATTCTTAATAAGCATTGTTAACCCCACTGCTCAAGAGTCTTATGGTGCATTTCCAGATTGTTCTTTTGACTGCAAAACCTAAGAAGCTTAGAATTAGCCTTTCCAAAGATTGTGTCTTGTTTAGTCCTGGAGGTTTGCTCGTGGCAAAAGAAGGGTGATTTCTGGCAGTTTCCAGTATTAAGTAAGGGACAAGAAGAGGTGATAAGTCATGAAACAATAGCTCCTGTGATATATACAGTAGGCGTGACTTATTATGCAAATTACAGCTTTGGCCACCAGGCCACGTCACGTTTACACACCAAATGTAAAGGGCGGAAGAACGAAGAAACGGATGGATGTTTATAAAAGGCGCGTTCACAGCACCATTCATTCCGAAGGACTGAAATCTACAATTTCTGAACTTTTCAAGACCTTTTTGACAGCGAACATATCCTGCAACCTTCTGCGTGTAAGCTGTCAGAAACTGATGTGGAGGATCACCTCGCTTGGAGCAGTTCATTCGTTCTAGGAACACACGCTAATCAATTCTTTATTTCAAGAATATGTCAAAAATGGTAAGTTGTATCTTAAGTGTAACCATTGTATAGGTCAAAAATAAATTGAGCAGTGTACCGAACCAATGATCATAACAGAATAGGTCTTGTAAAGTGACTGTATTTGTAGCAGCATAGAAATGCGCCATATTCGAAGAATTCCGTCATTTAGTAGTAAATATCTGCAAGATAAATATTAAATCTTCCAAGGTACTGTTTTTCAAATGACATGACGCAGCATACGTCTTGAGTTAAAGGGATAGTTCATTTCAAATTGAGCAAGGAGGCGTGACAGCTCGGTCCCCATTCACTTTTATTATTTAGATTAAAAATGAATGGTGACTTAGGCTATTCGGAAGGAAGTCATACAGGTTTGGAGGGTGAGTAAATATTTTGTCTTTGTCGAAAATGTTGATTGTTATCTTCAGCAAATAGCCAGCACTCCAACTGGTGTAACCGTCTTGATTACTATAAAGACATCGTTCTGTTGTAGTGGACGTTTAATGTCCCGTCCGGCGAAGCGCTGCTTCTAGAAATTTCGCAGGAGTCGCGTGTTGATGTTTCACCATCGTCGTAAAATTCCACGCAAAATGAATCACATTTTTCCAAACAGGACATGAGTGTGAATAAGCAGTGTAGGTCTTTGTTTTTAGTCACCCATCCTTGAATACATTGTGTAGATTTCATTTGTATTTACTGTCATGTGTTTTTTTATATATATATCTATAAGTCGTTGCCATTGGTTACTAGAGCACATTTGGAGTTGTTGTGAGGTGAGTTGACTAGCAGTGGAAATTTTCCTCCTTGCCCACCCCCCTCCTCCAAGTGTCTGTCTTTTTTTTTTTTTTCTTTTCTTTTCTTGGCCCACCAGTGGATCCATGAGAAGATTAAACTGGGTGGTTGTGGTTAGATTTAATGGCATGGCATTCAAAAATTAAAATGATGTCATCATTTATTAATTTTTTATAACTCGTATTCTAATGTGGAACTCAAAAGAGGTGGTAGGCACAATGTTACAGACTGACAGTCAAGGTCACCATTCACTTTCATTGTCGAGACTTGTTTTTTTGCCTACCATCTTTTTTTGTGCTCCACTGGGTAGGCACCAGAGTGGGTTATCCCTGTCTGTCGTACCTCCAGCCTGCCCCCCACCCCCCGAAACGGGACCATGCGATTTCAATTTGTTCGCTGGCCCCCATGAGAAATATAAATGCACCCTAAATACGTGTGTCCTGGTGCCAGGCCTGGCTCCACCTAAGAATGAAAGTCATATGAGGTTTGGAATGATTCGAGGATCAGTAAATGGTGAAATAATTAAGTTTGACTGTCCTTTTAACACAGAGGGCATCTTTTTTATAGTATTGACTGTAAGTATTGTGTCATTTGTGATGTGTTGTCAGTTATGCTAAATTTATAGCACTAATGTGCATCTGCAAACTGATAACATCAGCACGGGTTGTGTCATACAGTGACAGAGTCATGGTGTCATATCTAGTGAGAGGGGCATAAACAGAGTAATGTTATTTGGTAAGGGTTTGGCATATGGCTCCCAGTGTTGTAACATGAGAAACAGTGTTTGCATTGTACTGATATATGTGATATACATACTGAATGAGTTACAGGAGAAATTTCTTAGTAATACCAACAGGCGGCAGTAGTCACTGCTTATTGATGTTCCTTAGTTTTTTTACTTATTGGGATAAGCATCTGGTAGTGTGTTAACATTTTGATTACTTTTAAATTTTTCTTTCTCATTTCCGCTTTAAACCTCAACATTAATATGACCAAACTGCTTGGATAGTTGTCAGAGCTGTTGCAGTCTGACCATAAGCTTGCTGTTAGATGAGATGTTAATCTGGCTGTTAGAACCCACCAGTGTAGTGTTATGCAATAATCTGCCCTATGGTTCACAAAGACTTAGTGCCTCAAGTCCTAGCTGGTATAGTTTTCAGGTGGCAGAGCAGTGGATTGGGAAGTGATGCGGAACATTTGCGTATGTCTAAGTTATGCAACCGCTAAAGCCAGGCGATGATGACAGAGATGTAAAAACATCCAGTCTAAAAAATTGATCTGAATTCTTATACATGTTGAAAGGGAGAAATAAATAAATTTGGGGAAAACAATTGTTTTGATAAAGCTTGAAATTGATTATTATGATGACTGTTTTGTTATCATGTTGATCATCATATTTGAAAATGGAGACTTGGTAACTTTTATTAAACAGTGTCTTTGTTTTTATTGCTGTTATTCATTTCTTTTTAAGGGATACACTGATGTTAAAATTCTGACCGTGATATGCTGATAATTATTTTCATGTTATGGCTGATAACTGATAAATGACTAATACTAAAATTCTATATTTATTTTGTTTAAATAAATAAGAAAAAACACTATGAACTTATGTCAGTCATTTTAAATGCAGCACTACATTATAATGTACTGTATGAAAAATGTTAATTTTGAAATTCACTAAAGATTGCGTTTTACAGTGTTATTAGTGTTTTTAAATATTAAGTGAGGCAAAGCTAATCTACTGTAAATGTAAAAATGGTGAAATGAGCAAGTGCAATTAAATATCCTATATTTTCCAATACTGATAAATTAATAATGGCCTGGTTTCACAGACATGAATTAGATTAAGCCAGGAGTAGGCCTTAGTTCAATCAGGACATTTAAGTAGCTTTTGTAAATGTGCCTTAGAAAAAAAAACCTTACTGGTCTGCATCTTGAGACAAAACAATGGCACTGACTCAACTGCTCAAACATGCATTTTAGTCTGGGATTGCTTCAGCCTTATCTGTGAAACAGGGCAAAAATGTATATTGTATATTGTCTATGTATATTGTTTAACAGAATAACTACTGTAACAGTTATCAAAAAATCTTTTTTTGAAAATCTTTCCCTCTTTGTGGTAATTAAAGTCAGTGGCTAGTAATAATGAATGATCTACACCTGATCTAATGCATGCCATGTCTCTCTCTCTTTCTTTCTGTGTTTGCTGTCTTGCAGGAATGTAAACTCTTGCCATTTCTAGACCAGAAGCCAGAGACATCCTCCCCAAAATAACTCTTGTGCTTCATGAGAGCACCGTTGGATTACCAATCAAATCTAAACCAAACACAAACCAAATAGAAATTCATCTGACAGATGGCGGATGCTTCCGTTTCCTTCTAGAAAGACAGCAAACCAAAGGAATAAGAGATTTTATGTGCATTTGCTTGCATCTTTACTCAAATAAACCTATTTTTTCAGACAATTGCATTTTGAACTGTGATAGTAACTTTAAACATGTTAAATAAAGGACCAATGATGGAGGCGGCGGACATTGCAGTTGTTGCACTTTATTTTGTACTTGTGCTTGTAATTGGTCTGCTCGCCATGTGGAAGTCCAACCATAGCTCTGTCAGTGGCTACTTCCTGGCTGGTCGAACTATGAATTGGGTGGTGATAGGCGCCTCACTGTTTGTCAGCAACATCGGCAGCGAGCATTTCATTGGCCTCGCTGGTTCTGGTGCAGCAAGTGGTTTTGCAGTGGGCGCCTGGGAGTTCAATGCCCTCCTTCTTCTGCAGCTGCTCGGCTGGGTGTTCATCCCAGTCTACATCCACTGTGGAGTTTACACCATGCCAGAGTACCTCTCCAAGCGCTACGGAGGCAAGCGGCTAAAGATGTATTTTGCTGCCCTCTCACTTCTGCTGTACGTCTTTACTAAACTCTCAGTGGACTTGTACGCAGGAGCTCTTTTCATTCAGGAGTCTCTTGGCTGGAATCTCTACCTATCAGTCGTCTTGCTTATCACTATGACTGCCTTCCTGACAGTGACCGGTGGACTGGTTGCTGTGATCTACACAGACACTCTACAGGCCGTGCTCATGATTGGCGGTGCATTGACCCTTAGCATCATGGGTCTGATCAAGGTAGGCGGTTTGGAAGGGGTGCGGGAAAAATACATGGAAGCGGTCCCCAATGTCACCGCCATCCTGGCTAACAGCAACTTCAGCTTCCAGTACACAAACTCCTGCCGAATCCATCCCAAGCCAGATTCTCTCAAGCTCCTACGAGGACCGCTTGATGAGGACATCCCTTGGCCAGGCTTTCTGTTGGGTCAGACACCCTCATCCATTTGGTACTGGTGTGCTGACCAAGTCATCGTCCAGAGAGTCTTAGCTGCCAAGAATATCGTCCATGCCAAAGGCTCCACACTTATGGCAGGAATGCTTAAGATCCTTCCCATGTTTATCATCGTTATTCCAGGAATGATTTCACGAATACTGTTCCCAGATGAGCTGGCATGCATCGGACCAGAGCACTGCATGGCTGTTTGTGGCAGTCAAGCTGGCTGTTCCAACATCGCCTACCCTCGGCTGGTCATGAGCGTGATGCCGGTGGGTCTCCGAGGGTTGATGATGGCTGTGATGATCGCTGCCCTCATGAGCGACCTGGACTCGATTTTTAACAGCGCTAGCACCATCTTCACATTGGACATTTATAAAATGCTGCGTGTATGTGCATCCTCCCGTGAGCTGGTGGTGGTCGGCAGGATGTTTGTGATCTTCATGGTGGCTATCAGCATCGCTTGGGTGCCTGTCATTATTGAGATGCAAGGAGGTCAGATGTACCTGTACATCCAGGAAATTGCAGGATACCTCACACCTCCCATTGCTGCCCTCTTTTTACTCGGAGTCTTCTGGAAACGTTGCAATGAGACCGGTGCATTTTGGGGCGGTATGACTGGGTTTGTGCTAGGCACCACCCGCCTTATCCTTGGCTTTGTATATCGTGAGCCAAGATGTGACCAGCCAGATGAGCGTCCAGCTTTCATTACTCATATCCATTACATGTACGTTGCTGCTGGGCTGTTTTGGATTTCCGGGCTGGTGGCTGTGGGTGTCAGTCTGTGCACACAACCACCAGAAGTGGAGAAGGTCAAGCGTACCACAATTTGGGGCTTGAGAAAGCTGCTTAAGGTTCCTGTGACTGAACGAGAGGAGATGTACAAACTCACTAATGGCAATGGTGTCCTAAAGAAAGATGTGCCTGAGGATGTCCAGAAGGAGAGATGTCTTGATGGGGCTGACATGAAACTCCTTATGCCCTCGCCTTGTAACCAAGATCCTGCGACCCCCAGCACAGAGGCATCCACACCAATGGAGCTGTACAGCAATGGTCATGCAAAGCTTGTGAAAGAGAAGGATGAAGTCAAGTGTGATGAAGAGAGCTGCCTGCAAGTATTTGACTGGATTTGTCATAAGGAGAAAAGGTCTTTTGTCAAACCCAAAGTCATTGAAGAAGATGAAGATGCTCTCCGTCAAATGCTTTATGAATCCCCAAAGATCAAGCTGTTACTTAACTTAGGCCTTGTATTGGTTTGTTCAGTGGGTGTCTTCATGTTTGTGTACTTCTCCTTGTAATGTGGCCTGCGTGAAAGACAGCACATTTTATATGAACTATTTGTTTTTATAAGTCATCTAGGGTCTGTAATATTTACAGTGTAATTTCTTTCGTTTTATAATTTCCTTTTGGGGATCATTCTGATAGAAGTTATTTATTGTTTCTCCTTGGCTCTGTGTCACAAGTCACTCCTTGAAAATATTTAAACTCTTCCTTGTGGTATGTTGATGACCAAATGCATTATTGAAACAAGAGCTTTTATATAGCTTATGGTTGGTCGAGTTAAGCAATTGTAGGATTTGCTGTTTTTCTCCTTGGTGAATTTTGCCTTAATATTGTCACTAGTGTAACTGGAATTGTATTTCCTCTTTATGTGAAATGGAAATTGTGAAAATTATGAATTTTAATTGAGAAAAGTTGGGAAATTTATCATAATATTCAAAGATTTTATTTAAAAAAATCTTTTGCATAAAAAGATGTCATATCACTAAAGTGTTGTGCCGTCTGATTAAACCTGGTACCTTGCTGTACATTCCCAAATACAAGTAAGACTATTTAGGTCCATTAATGTAAATTGTAACTGTAACTCTGTATGCAATTTGTTGTATTTTTCTGAGTACTTTCATTTCTTTGTATTTAGAGCTACTTTCATTGAGGGTGAAAAAACACCAAAATGCCTTTTGTGCAGAGCATAAGCTGTAAAGACCCTGCTTTGTCTTTATTTTGGGAATATAACATAGTTAATGTGAAAAATGCTTTCAAGATGTTTTCGATCCAAAACAAATCAACTATAAAATGCACAGACTGGCTATGTGGATGTTACTGAATGACCCTAAGAACCGCCACAGGAAAGACTCTAGCTCGAGAGCACTGTCATTAATGTTGTAATCTGATAATATGATATCCCAAAACAGGTTATTAAGACTGGGATGTCCGATTTTGATTGCTGCGCAAAATAATATCTTGTTCTTCTAGAAGAAGAATTTGAGTATGGCTGCGGTAACAGGCATTACCTGTTGTTGATCTGTTGTTGAATGCTCTGTTTGTTCAGACAAAGGAGAACTGGTGGATGGCCTTACTGAAAATGAAATGGGCGTGAGGGATTTTGTAAACAGATGTAACTTTTTTTTTTTTAAGTGCAAACTCACAATGTTGTATTAATAAATGTATTAATACTTTGATATCCAAGCCCATAATTTTAATGAAAATTGAACCCAAAGGTGCAGCAAAATTATTATGAAGAGGTGCAACGTTTATTTTGTGTCTCATACTTTTTTTATCGGCCTTCAAAAATCCTTTTCATCATAACCAAATAAAATAAACTGGGGTTGAATTGGCTGATCATTGTTTTACATTTTAAATTAAAATTGTATTTTTTTAAATCCATTTTTATAAAAATATCTTTGTATTGGAAAAGAGGTAAATAAATAAAATGAAAGTTCAATAGAGACCTTGTTCTTTTATGCTTCTTTCCCCCAAATTAATGATTTGGTTTTGGACTCTTGTGTTCCTTGTCAAAGTTACTGAAGTGATTCCCATTTCTTTGCAACTAACAGTTAATCTTGTTCTGGTTCATAGCGTTTATTATAACTGAATCACTGAAGTCAATACTGTGGTTGACCTCAATCTCAGTGAAGCAATACAGTTATATTATTGCTTAAGGTGTAATAAATTAACATAAATGTAAAATTACAAAATTTGGGACATGTTATTATCTGAGGCCTAATAGTTTGTACTCATCATCCAAAACTGATATGATCTCTTTGAATTTACAAAATATCAATTTTCTTTTATTTCTTTTATTTGTAGTAGACAGAGCATCTTATAGCACACACTGAACACTTGTATGCGTAGATGTCATTTTTTTTCTGCCAATACCATACTAACTTGCTTGTTGGTTTTGGATACACTACAGATTTTCAAACCAAAACCCAAAGTTTTTGAATATTTATCCATGCACTTAGAAGTAAATGATCTTCTTCTTTTTTTTTTTTTTTGAAGGCACTTTTATGTTGTGTTTGATAATGTGAATTTTAATAGACTGTTATGTTAGTTCATTTAACATCATCCTCTAAGATACTTTTTTTTAACATGGCCTTTCATGACAACAAAAGGGTTTTGTGTTTTATTTGATTTCAATGGATCTTGTTTTACATTTGTACATTTGTATTGAATGGTGTGTAGATACCAGATATTTCTTTTGTGTTTTAGTTTAGAATGTGTACATCCCTTAAGATTCCGTTTGTTGCATAATATGGGCTTTATCGATTCATTGTGAAACATTCCATAAGCTAAAAAGATGCTTAAGGAGTTTATTGCTTTCAATCTCTGATCTAATCAGACATACACAAATGATTTGTACATTTGCTACTTTTATTATCAAAAGTTGCGGGTGAATAAAAAGACATTCATTTGAGAACGACAAACTGTGTGAGCTTGGTTATTTGACTTTAAATCTTATAATATATTGTATTGTATACTTGCATGTTGTTGCTTTTTATTTATAATTTTTAATTCTTTAATTCATCTGTCATATTGCAAACAATTGACTGTAATATTCCAAACACCACTGCATTTCAAAATTACAGTTTTAGGGGCTCCATAATGTCTTTTAGAGATGATTATCCTGTGTTTTATGACATTCATAACTTTGCCATCAAAATACTGCATAAAGTTATTTAGTCCTGTTGTTTATCCTTGAATATCCTTGTTTATCCTTGAATATCCTGCATAAATATGATAATCCATCTACAATATGAAGACAATAAGTCAAGTCAACCATTATTTCTATAGCACATTTAAAAACGACAGAAAAAAAAAGATGTTCTTAAGGAAGATTTAAAAATGGCTAGTGATGAAGATGACCTCACATGGAAATATTATACATATTACACACACATGCAAAGAGAATCATCCATTCCACTAATATATGTATTCTCTGGGATATAAGGCACTGATATGTACATGGTGAATCACAATGACAATTGTTTTTACACATTAAGATGATGATACACAGGGCAACTTTTTGAACAATGTTGCCAGGTGATGTTTCTTGGGCACTTTCCCATTGATAATGGGCAACAAATTTTGATCTAAAGTATGCAGATAGAAATTTGTTGCCCTTTCTTAATGGGAAAGTGCCCAAGCAACATCACTCGGCAACATTGCTCAAAAAGTTGCCCCATGTATCATCACCTTTAGATGGAAAGTCACGCAGTAGTTGAAATTTGCAGAACTAGTAGACTACTTCAAATACATGTAAATTAGTTTTTGAAAATATAAAACACAAATTATGCATTGCTTTAAATGAACAAGTGCATTGTAAAGGATATAGTGTTTCACAGTGCCGCTAGTGGTGCAGAAATTCTTCACTTCACCTTTAAACAGTCACTGCTTTGTCACTTGTCCTTGTTTCTCTCTCTCTCTCTCTCTCTCTCTCTCTCTCTCTCCCTCTCTCCACAGCATGACAGTTTATATCTGTGCACAGTAATTTTCCATATAGATGTAAGTTAGGAATGGAGGTGAATGAGTGACTATGTTGAGGAAGAAAATGCGTAGGTGAATAATTGTTTTGTTCTAATCTCCACCTCGCACCTGTGTTTGGTAAAACCCTTGCAGGTCGTTATAAGGGTGTGTCACTACTGGATTTGATGTTGCTTTCTGAGAATGGGAAAAAAAACAAACAAAAAAAAAAAACGGGGACAACGTTCCAAGAACCCGTGAGTGAAAGACTCTGTTTTGACTATGTCCAAAATACATGGCCATGATACGATAGATCCTGCGGCTTTCCATTTCGCCTGTATGGGAGATTCAACATTCCTAATAGAAGGGATAACCTTGTCTAACCTTGAGTTCAGCAAGTTTTTAACTTACTATTTATCCATGAGCAATATTTTGTCCAAAGAATCGTAGTATTATAACTGAACTGTTGGACTTGAGACTGATGCGTAATGAGAGCAAATGCAGTGTGATATGCAAAGGAAAGTCTGAATGCATTAATTCAACAGGTATTATTTTACCTCTTCAGGTTAACAGCATCTCATTAGATACAGAGCTGTTCTTTATTTGCTTCTCTGTTTGGTTAATGTTACTGTGACCCTTTTTTCTCACTGTATTTCCTCCTGACTGAGGTTGGTCCTGCTACTACTAGCAGTGGAAAAGTACTGGCAAAACAATACCGTGGGCTGCTCTTTGTTCATTGTTGCAGCCGGAGAACACAGTGAAGAACAACAAATCTATTTCACCATCTATTAGGCATACACATTTAAACTGACCACTTGACCATTATCTTCAGGACTGAAGGTCATAACTGTGGGAAGTGCACTCATAGCAGAATATGTCACTTCAGATGAGAATGCACCTTTACAGATAACGTGCAACACATGCAGTAACTTGTTACTGTTACTGTGCAATTCAGAAACTAACATAAGACCTAACATAACACGTTCTTTTACAAATCATTGATTTTCTGTTGTTACTATCTATCTAAATAAAAGACATTTGGAGGAAAATTCTGAAATTACCTGAAATTTCAGTTTCAAATATTTTAGTTATTAGGCAATTTACTTTATAAATCAAAACAACAATGATAAAACACTTCATTTACAGATTTTGTTCCAACTGGGTGGTATAATTTTTATTTGCAAATAAAAAATTTGACAACCCCTACACACCATGAAATGCAAATGCAAACTCGTGCATTTGATTATGAAATGACTCTTACATAATGGCACATGCCTCATTCTTTTTTCCCCCTTGAGAATGTTCGCAAGCATTTCATAATAGTATCATCCACAATTCCTATATAATTTATTTAAAACTCAAGGTTATCATTTCTTACTGTGTGTTTAGCTCAGGTGCCTTTAACTTAAAAAAAAAAAAACTATACCAAAATATTTTTAAAATACATTTATTTCATACTAAGTATACTTCAAATCCATTAACATATTTATTGACATATCACTTAAGACTTATTGATATATAATATTATTATTAAACTTTATTTCTTTCTTGCACAATGCACATTTCTTAATATTATGTCTAAAATGTGTTTTAATATCACTATTAATAAGGAACTCTGTATAATATCAGTTTTAAAATGCAAATATACTTAAGTATATGTTTATTTGGACCTCAGCACTACTTCCACACAATTAAAGTGCATTAAGTACAAAATTAATTGTTTCAATTTAGCAGACTTTAAGTATACCAGTTTAGTATACTAAAAGTACACTTGCAGGGTATAAAGGTTCACATAAATATGAAAATGTATTTGTAGTACTTAGCACAAAAAAATGTATTTCAAATACATTTAAGTATATATTTTTTTCCACTACGGTTTACCTGAACTTTTTATAATGTTTGCCAACTTATGTTATGGTGATGAATAACATCTATGTTGTGTATGTGTATATCCATTATTGTGTAAATACTGTCTTATTATGAAATATCTTATTTTTTGTTTGTAACTGTTTTATGTTGTAAAATTACTGTCAAATGGGACATTCAGTGCTGCTTGGATGTTTGTTAAATGTTGTCTTGAAGAACCAAAATGTTTTGTTTTTGTCTATTGCTCTGCAGTGTACGAAATGACAACTAACGTCAACATTGACATATTCTTCATTCTTGTGGTGGTATATTACACTAGTATCTGAATCATATAACATCAGAATTCCTCAAAAACAACATCCCTGTCAAGGTAATGTAGTAATGTAAACCTGTCAAAAGCAATCACACACCAGGGCAGAGACACACGAAAAACAGCATTGTTCAGCATCTCATATGATCAATCTGTTCTCCACCAGAACCCACAGCAAAACAAACACGGATGCCACACATTCCCAAAATTCTATATAGATGGCCAGTTAAGCAGTTCCGCTGTGCAGGAAATTCTTCCACTAATGAAATCATTCCACAAAAAGGCATCTGAATGGAAAAGGGAAATATTTATAGATGTTGGGTTAATCAAGAGGCTTTAGGAGTATTTTCAGGCATGTAGTAACAGATCTCAGAGGAACCACGCTGATATTTAGTCATCAGAGGACCAAACCGGATTAGCACAGGGTGCAGAACTACTGATCAAGATAGAAGTAAAGATGGATCATTTTCATATCTGACCTTGCTGCTTGCATAACTGATGATGTTAAGCCCATGATGAGTCATTTGCATTAATTCTCCTTCATCTCATGCTCCTGTTTTTCTGCTCCAGTACCTTGGAACGTTACATTACCTCACACCCCTCAGGTCACTTTATTGTGTTACGTATTAAATGACCCTTTAGATTCTAATCATTAGCCATACTTTTTAAGATCTGTGTCCTCATTACTTTAATGCATAATACAGCACACTGGTTCTCTTTATTTTCTTTATAGCCTCATAGTCAGCACGCAGACAGATAGTGCTTTTTGGGGGCAGTTGTGGCCTAATGGTTAGAGAGTCGTAACCTGAAGGTCGCGGATTGGAGTCTCAGTACCAGCAGGAAATGTAGGTGGAGGGAGTGAAAGAACAGCGCTCTCTTCCACTCTCATTACCCAACTGAGCATAAAAAAACATATTTCTTGCCCATCATTATTTTTTCTGAGCTCTGGCTTGTTTTTACACACAGCGAGTCACTTATTTGCAGAGCAAAAAACAAACAAACAAAAAAAGTAAAAACTGCACTCTCAGAAAATAATGATACAAAAGCTGTCACTGGGATGGTATTCTTTAAAATGGTTCTAATGTGCACCATTTAGGTACACTTTTGGTAACAAAATATTTACCTTTGAGGTACTAATATGCATTCTTTAGGTACAAAGGTGACAGCTTTTGAAAGGGTACCACCCCAGTGACAGCTCTGGTAAGTTTTTTTAAGAGAGTGTACAATGGTTGTCAGAAGGTTGGAGGGTACAGAGGTTGACACCCAGCAACAGGAATTGGGTGAGGCATGATGACAGACTTCATGGAAAAGTACCATGCTATCTTTGTACCTTCTTTAACCTTCTCAGAATTTTCTGTCTGGTTATATATAATAAAATCCAAATAAACTCACTTTAGATTGAATTAGAACTTTGTGAAGAGTACAAGTTCAGAAGCAATGAAAGCATTATCATCTAACAAGAAGCTAAATATATAAAAAGTAGCTTATAAATGAATAACAAAGTACAAATGACAGTATTGGAAATGAGCATTTTAGTGCGTAAGACAATATTGTTCATAATAGTACAGCACTGAATGTATAAAACTGAGAAGAATACCTGAGATAACACAATCAGGATATAAGTAGATTAATAACTTTATATTATTGTCTGCTCTTGCTGCCTGCATAACTGATCAATGTTCAGTCAATGACCAGTCAGTTGCATAAGCTCTCCTTCAGGTCACGATGCTGTGATTCTGCTCCAGTAACTGGGAATGTTATGTTACACCCCACACCCTTTATTGTGTTACATATAACTTTCTTTTGATTCTTATCAGCCATGCCTTCACATCACAGTGCTCTTACAACTTTATTTGCATGCATTTATACTGGTTTACCCCTTGTGTGTAAATCAAATAAACCAGAGACAGTCTCTTGAAAAATTGTCCGTTTTAAATGAGAGAAAGGTGAGGAGATGTGTAACTGATGTAGGGTAAACTTGACCTTGCTTACTTGTATTGTTCTGCATTTTTTAAACATTTTATGTGCCAGTGGAAAGTCAAACATTTCCATCACCTTTCCCCCTTCTCTCTCTCTCTCTCTCTCTCTCTCTCTCTCTCTCTCTCTCTCTCTCTCCATTTCTCATACTTTCTTACATTGTCTTTGAGTAAGTAAAAAGGAACAACATCATACCTTATCTGTGTTGGAAAGAAAGAAAATAAGACTGCAAGAAATTTATTCTGTATCCAAAGTGATCACCCGTCTGTTCTAAAACTCCTTCATTAATCAATTTAATTATGAAATATTTAAATATGTAAATATATAATTAAATAAAATATATATAGCCTACTTTAATATTTAGATGTTTAGTCATATAATCATCTGTCATTTGTAACTCATCATTCATAGAATATCACTTGGTACAACTCTTCCAAAAGAGGGTTTTTGCAGTGGTGCTAGAACCATTTTTGGTTTCCCAAAGAGCCTTTCTGTGATTAGTTCTTAAAATAAATCCTAATTTATCTTACTAACTCATAATTATCTTACTAACTCATAATTTCCTTCATGTGAAGAACAGCTAAAGAACCATTTTCCACTAAAAAAGAAACTTTTGTGCATTGGAAAGATTCCATGGATGTTAAAGATTCTTCATGGAACCATCAATGCTAATAAAGAGCCTTTATTTTTAAGAGTGTGGAAAGAACCAAGAGAGAAATGATACAGATGGTTACATAAAGAGATAGAGAAAACTGAGAGGTAAGTTCAATGTTGCCACTTTAAGAACAAATCCACAGCATTCCACAGCTTGAAACCAACAATATGCCTCTGTGCTTGTGAAGCTAAATTTCTTTAAATGTCAAGTCTTACAACACAGAAAACACTCCGGGTTCATTTAGAATGTCACAGTTTGCTGTGTCCAAAGCTGTGTTTCATTTGAAATGTTCAGCTAAATGTTTCATGTGTCCATTGTGGTTTTCTTAAATGTGTTTTTTTCTTTTTTTAAAAATTAGGTTAAAGGCCTACTGCAATTTCTGGGTGACTATATTGTTTGCTACACCACTATACAGACTTCAAATCTTGTGTGATAAATTGAAAGGAATCATTCAAGTGTGACAGCAAATAAGTATTCATGAATGTAGTAAACATAAAAATTGAGATGGTGTAATTTTGATTAAAAGGAACTTCTTTCCTTCTCACCCCAAACCTTTTGAAAATTGAATTTCATTCAGTGAAACACATGCCATCTAATGGTTTCAGTGAGCAACTTCAGTTGAGACAAATACTGAACAGAGAACCGGGAACAACCAAGTTCTCTCTCCACTGTTTTCTTTCTGCTTCCACTGTGATGATTGATTGGCAAAATCGGAGCCTCCCTGAACCTACACGAGTCACTCACAAGCGTCATAAGTAAACTCCTTGAGAACTGGCAGCTCAATGTCACCTAGTTCCAGCAAAGACTAAACCAGTGGCTTACTGAGGAATATATCTGCAACATCATCAGCTAACTGTTTGTGATGTTGTAATACTAATACTAATAAGCACAGTGTACAAGAGAAGGGAGCATACAGTACCACAAGTACAAAGATGTAGACATACATCCAGTGTTTTGTTATCTGTAAAGGCAACCAGACATCCTTCAATGAACCCTGACCCGTCTATATGGACATAATGATATGAGATTAGTTGCATCTCCTAACGTGAGAGATTTGTAAAGCATGTTAGCAATTTGGGTTTGATTTAAGATTTATCCTTTGATGTTGTGTTTTAAGTCTAATTTTAAGACAGTGTATATGTTAATATTAGAAAGAGACTTTTTAGGAATGTCCAGAGCAATTAGACAGGAATCCTTGAGACAGCCAATCCTAATTTGGGCATTGCTGGTGTCATTTTTATGACAACAAATTCTATTTAAAGTCACACAGACTTCAAATTCAGTTATAAAATGTGATTCAGATGTAACAAGTGTGAGATCTGGGGACAAAATAACATATTTAGAAGCTTGTGGGCATAATTTGTTACTTAATGCAATTTAGTAAGTCAATTCATTTGTTCGTTCGTTCATTAGTTTGTTCCTTCCTTCCTTTCTTCCTTCATTCATGGAGAATTAAACTGAAATGGAATGGGAATATATATACTATAATGCTCTTATAATTCTAATAACCAATTGTGTGTCCTGTGCAGGGATAATGCTCCAGGGTTCTTGCCTCCATCAGAGATTCCAATTAAGACTTTTGGCCATCTATCCTTGTGCAAATGACTTTTTTTTTTTTGAAACTCACACGCACGCACGCACACACACACACACACGTATGTACACAAGTGTCCGGTTACAGTACAGTACACTCATGTGCACAATGACTTTGTCACTAACCGCAAGCTGTTTTCCATCTCTCACACATTAACATACTGGAAATAGAGTATTTGCTCTTGTTTACATCTGTCTTATATTGCACTGAAGTTTTCATATCACTCTTTCCCCCTCTCAGCATCAAATGTCATTAGCTGTGGCCTAATCACTCTCCCATAGTGCTCTTGTCCCTTTGCTGTCCAACTAGGGTATTTTTAGCCCTGAAACAACTGGGCTCCTAAAAAAGGGTTAGAAGAACACTGCTATGTAAGGTATCCTGCCTGCTCTCTCTCATCCTATTACCAGCACAATCCATCAGCCACTCTTTGTCTCAGCTAGGGAGAGAAGGCAGAGAGTCAAGGGTTTGCTGAAGAAAGCTGAATTTTCAGAAGAAGGGTACATCTATCTTGGAAGAAGGCCTGGACGATTGGCACTGTAATTATTTCTGTTAATAACTCTTGACTTTTATTATTATTTTTCTCACTTTCTTTTTGGAAAGGTCTTAGTCACTAGTATAGACCATGCAGACCACCTGGATCCTGCTGCTTGCCTCTCTGGGTCTCTCTACCCTGGCTGGTGCTGAGAAAGGCCTCGAATTCCCACGTTATGATGGCAAAGACCGTGTCTTGGACATAGATGACAAGAACTACCGCAAATCCCTGAAGAAATACGACATGCTCTGCCTGTTCTACCACGCTCCTCCGCCAACTGCAAAAGAGCTGCAGAAACAGTTACAAATGACAGAACTAGTGCTAGAGGTAAGAGAAGAAAAGTCAAGTGTGAATGCATGATATAATGTAAGACTGAATGGAAATCAGAGAGTGTTTATTGGAGCAAAGCAACATGGGATTGCTTATAGACAGTACGGCCTTCAACAATTGTGCAGTGGTTATTAAAAATAAATACATTATATTTAGGCCTATTTTTGTGAGGGTGTAAATGGGTTTCTGGTATTCAATTAAGGTATTTTTTATTTCTGTACAAAATGGATTTGGGTGGTCATCATAAATTCAAATACAGTTTTTGCATGCTGCATGTAGTAATATCAGTTTAGAGGCCCACAGACCGCAGCTGACTGACATGTCCATCTTCACATGGTTCTCTTTTTTCACTTCTGTATTTATCTGGATTAAAAAAGTGGACATCTTCAGTCACCATGTTTATCAGGCACTTCATATTCCGTACACCTGATAGCTTCTAAGGGCCTTCTGAATATCTGAATGTGGGCTTAGGAAACTGGTCATAAAGTATTGGCTTTTAAAATTCATTCATTCAAATTACTTGCATCATAATGAAAGCAGAACACCAGGGTATTTATGGAACAAGAGCACTTCTAAAATGATTACATAAGTGTGCTCTCCTTTATTCTAAATTCATGGCTCACAGATTCGCTATCCAGACTATGATGTCAGTGTGACAGTGTGCATGGTACTCTTTGTACGTCTAATATTCACAGCAACATTACACAAGGTTTTTTAACAAAAATCTGAAGCATGTTTATATAATCCTCTAAATTACAATGCTTGGGTGTATATAAACAGCTGCTTAACTCGTGTCTTCCAACAATTCCTTCAGCATTTCTTCCCCATATTATTATATTGCTTTTGGGGGAGAGTCTATAGGTGTGTCCCAATTCGCGTACTTATGCACTATTCTATGGCGTTTTTAAGTGCAAATAGTGCGTTCACACAGAAAATTCCAAAAAGAAAAAGTGCACTTTAAATACCCGGATGATGCACTAAATTAACGGAAAAAACGAAGCGTGGAATGTTGGACACTTCATGCACTCAACTGTCACAGCTTTAATTACGTAGTGGAGGGGGAGGGGGGATCAGACTCTGTTGTTAAATGACAAAATAACCTTATACAATTCACACACTACATGGATGAGTACATAGTGCATAAGTACATAGTGCATAAGTGCATAGTGTGTGTCTCAAAGTGGAGGGCAAACTGTGTGCACTCTACAACTCCTCTTGTTCTAAGTAAAGAAATATTTTTGTTTGAAAATGTGTCTTTTTGAATTTGTGGATAATTTTTGGTACTAACTTAATAAAATAATGCTATATACCGCTATATATATTGGCCTTTTTATTTTATTTTGTCTTGGCATTTTCCTTGGGGCCTGAACTAATACTAAATAAGATAAATCAAAACATGCTGTTACAGTACAAATCATGATTTGTTTTTTCACAGTTAGCTGCTCAAGTCTTGGAGGAAAAGAATATTGGCTTTGGAATGGTTGACTCCCAAAAAGATGCTAAAGTTGCCAAGAAACTAGGTGAGGCAAAACATGTATACATGGCAACGGTGTATCACTCTATTCAAAGTGGAACTACTTCTATGCCTCTCGTATCACACGGTGAACGTGATTTCACCAAGTACACCAAGTATCTTTGTTGATCCTGGAATAACATTCCAATCAACCAATCAGATTTGAGGGATAAGTTTACATTTTATGTCAAGTTTAGGCTAGCAACCAGAGTTAGGTGCTTCTACATCAGTGTTATTTATCTATCATTTAGCTCTGATTTTTAGAGATAAACCAAACCCTTCCCTTAGGGGAAGTTCTAGGATTAACAAAATATGTTGATCCATGCAGGAACATGTCGTATTCTACAAAATCATTGTGAACCGTATGACACCACGAACTTGCGCTCTTGTTTCATATAAATGCAACTGGTGCTGATTTTCGCAGTTTTCATCTTGTTTATTCTGACTGTTTTTATTTTTTTCTGAAAAAAGAGAGATAAATACATGATTATTAGCATTTTCATCATTAAATATCACAGTTAAAGAAATGCAAGAATATATTTATAGTTTATAGTTTAACACAACATCAATCCCTGCAGGAGATTTGCATTAATGGATGATGATAGGCTATAAAGGCTGTGCACTATACAATGTATTTTCCACTGCTATGATGAATGACTGTAGTATGTGTTTCACTGGAAGGTTTACATGAGGAGGGCAGCGTCTATGTCTTTAAGGAGGACCGTGTGATTGAATATGATGGACTGCTCTCTGCAGACACTCTTGTGGAATTCATTCTTGATGTAAAGAATCTATATTTATCATACTTCCAGACATCTCATTTGTTTTAATGCTTTTCTATCTCATTTTAACTTTCTGCCTTTCTCTCCCTCATGCTTCAGCTGTTGGAAGATCCAGTTGAGATAATTGACAATACTCTGGAGTTGCGAGCTTTTGACCGTATGGAAGAAGACATTAAACTCATTGGCTTCTTCAAAAGTCGGGAGTCTGAACGTGAGTATGTGTGCGTAGACTATGAGAGGCAGGAGGTATCTGAATGTTCAGTGACAATTATATCCTTCAGCTGCAGTTATCTGATCTCTGCATGTTTCAAACACACATCTACATAGTATGAATTAATACCATGCAATAAATGTTAACACATTTTTAAATGTCTGTACATTGCAGTTCTGTTTTTAAAGGAAACCTTATGAGCTCTCTTGAGCATTGTAGGTTATTACTGTTTCATGCTTTAGTTGACATTCAGAGGTCATTTATTTCAAGTCACCACTTTGTTAGCCAACACTGTTAAAAATAAAGGTTCCATTTACAATAAAACTGTAATTTAATGTAATGCCTTTTATCAAATGCATGCATGCATACATACATAGTAGCTTCAACGCCTCACCTCCCAGTTTTTTTCCTCAGATTATCTTGCTTTCCAAGAGGCAGCCGAACAGTTTCAGCCTTTTATCAAATTTTTTGCCACTTTTGAGAAATCTGTGAGTATCATGATATTTTATGCTCTGTTTATGTTCAGAAGATCTTTATCATTGTGTGATTATTTTTCTTTTGGGAAGGCGGTAATTCTCTGAAATGAGAATGAGATGAGTTGCTCTTATTTTTGCATTGTAGGTGGCAAAAGAGCTGACTCTGAAGATGAATGAAGTAGATTTCTATGAGCCCTTCATGGAGGAACCAGTCACCATTCCAGACAAACCCAACTCAGAGGAAGAGCTGGTGGCCTTCATAACTGAACACAGGAGGTAATCAGGAAAGCTAATCTGATGATTTTCTGAAGGATAAATATAAAGGTATTTTATACTGATCTCATAAAACATTACTGATGATATCCTTTATTGATCTCCACAGACCAACTCTAAGAAAGCTCAGGGCAGAGGACATGTTTGAGATCTGGGTGAGCAACATTTTTTAAATAAAGCTTTGGTAACACTTTAGATTAGGTGCACATATTCACAGTTGCTTTTTAGCGTTCATATTACCGCCATATTGGCTGCTTATTAGTACACAGCAAAATCCCCAGAGTTAAATCAACTCTGCTCAGAGAACATATGGTCCCTCTCTAAATAGAGTTAAAATAACAGTTAAAGTTAATGAGATAATATGCTTTTTGTGGAGTTGTTATTCAGATCTTGAGAGATTTAATGTCTTTTATCTTCAGTTGATTTCATCTAAGGCTGTGGCTGGTAGTCATTTGTAGTTATTGTGTTTTTCTTTAGTGATTCTGCTTGTTAACAGCAGGTGTTCATCACTTATGCTCAATCATAACTTAATTAATCACTTAATTATCTCATTAACTTAAACTCTGCTTCAGTGTTACTTTAACACTATATAGAGAGGGACCATATGTAATCTGAGCAGAGTTGATTTAACTCTGGGGATTTTGCTGTGTACTTATAAAGCACATATTAATGCCTTATTTTTCTTGACCATATTCTAGATCCATTAACCTACTCCATAAACATAACCTCTACAACTACCACCTTACTTACTATAAATAAGCAGTAATTAGGAGTTTATTGAGGGAAAACTAGCTTTACATTCATGCCTCTCGTATCACACTGCGGACTTGCTCTCTCTCTTTTCATACAAATGTGACTGCATGCCATCTTGCACCATCTCAGTTATCGATTTTAATAAAAATGTCCCCAGACTACTTCACTCTTAATATTAGTATAATATTGTTGGTCTGGTTATATTGTAATGGGCTGTTTTTTCTTTTTAGCAGACGGTTTAAGATATGCAGTTATAAAATCATTTAAACTCAAATCAATATTTTGTTGTATTGTATTTATTTAGTAAATGGCCATGCAATAAATGGGACAGTGAAAAGTCAGCTTTATCACAAAAATGATGCCCAGACAAGGTGATCAGACCCTGATGTGGTGTGGAGGAATACATGAAGATATCATAAAACAATGATACACTGAAATAACTGTTTTCTTATGCAGGAGGATGATTTGAATGGAATTCACATTGTAGCCTTTGCAGAAGAGGAGGACCCTGGTATGTGCAGTTTCAGGACACCTCTCTTAATTCCTCATAAAGCCAAATGATTTTTGTTTGTTTTAAGTATCATCAACTAAATGACTTAATGAGATAAGGACTTGACCTTGAATTTGTTTTTTAGATGGTTTTGAATTCTTGGAGATTTTGAAGGAGGTGGCCAGAGACAACACACACAATCCAGACCTGAGTATTGTGTGGATCGACCCAGACAACTTCCCATTGGTGACTAAAATAAGTCTGGATATAGATGCATGACTATATTGAGTCAGTAATACTGTAATATGAAATGGATGTCAGAAAATGAAAGTAAAATCCTTTGTTTTTTAAACCCCTCTTCATATGCACATTTACCTTTTTAGCTCATTCCATACTGGGAGAAGACCTTCAAGATTGACCTCTTTAGACCACAGATTGGCATAGTAAATGTTACAGATGTAAGTACAATACTTTAATTTTTTAACCAGATCTGTTGATTTCATTATGAAGGCACTCTTTCTGCTTGGATCTGTTACACTGTCATGGTACATAACGATAATTTTATTATTAATATTACTATTATTAGAACAAATGTTTACTGCTGACGTAAGTCTATTGACTCATGGCCTCTATGACAGGCGGACAGTGTCTGGTTGGACATACCTGATGATGATGAGCTGCCGTCACCTGAAGAGCTGGAAAACTGGATAGAAGATGTGCTCTCTGGAACAATCAACACAGAGGATGATGATGATGATGATGATGATGATGACGGCAACGACGATGACGACGACGATGACAATGATGATGACGATGATGACGACGATGATGACGACGACGATGATGACGATGAAGAATGATTCATATACTGTGAACCTCAAACAAATCTGCTGAGATAACAATTTTATGTCTTTTACAGTAAAATCATTTTGTACATTTTGTACATCAGTGGCTAAACTGCAGTGTTCTTAATGTTAAATTGAAATTATACAAGTAAAAATGTCTCTTATTTATAGATGAAAATCATTTAATCAGCTCTAAACTGGAAATTGATAAAGGGATTCAAATAAAAATTAAGAAAGTGCATTCTTATTTAAATAAATAAGGCCTTATGGGCTTTCTTATTTATACAATTTGTCACAAATCTGCTACAAAATATAAAACTAAATTTGGATTGTGAATTTATCAATGATCAATGAACACTGACAGATACTGCAGCTGCTCAAACACTATCACACACACTCAACAACAGACACTCATACAACAAATATAAAGAGATTCTCTCAGAAAGCTTTCTTTAGATAATAAATATATTTTAGATATAAATGAATAAAAAATATATAAATTTTAACAAATTTAGCTGTAAACAGAAGTTAGGTTGTGCATGTTCATCACCTGTCAATCATAACTGCTTACTTCACTCCAGTGAGAATATTCTTCTAGCATCACTCCATCTCCACCTTTACCCAGCAGGCACAGGATGTAGACTCCGACACCGATCAGACATTGGATTTTGGTTGAAAACGAAAATCGGGTTGACGTCTTAACCCAACGTTTGTTTGATGAATTTGAATTTTGGTTGACACCAAAAAAAAAAAAAAAAAAGGAAAAAAACTGTGAAATCCATGGTAGCTATTTCTGTCAGATATCTAAAGAAGTTCTTATTGAGAATTAACAGAGGTTTAGATGATGATGATTTTCTGTTGAAAATGTTTAGTTTGAAGTCACCATCATTGTGATGCTTGTTTTAGTTTTGCAGTTTTACTCTTGACTAAGGGGCTTTCTACTTGCTGCTGTTTTCAACTAAAAGCTGAATGTGTTTTGGCCATTAATTTAGATGATGATGATGATGATGATGGTGTTTTGGTGGCCTGAAAATGGAAACTTTTGAAAATTATATCCTTATCATCTCCATGTAAGCTGCAGAAATGCGAATCTGTGAAAATGATGACGGCGTGCACGTGTATTACGTGTTTAGTCTATCTACCTTATTTTTCAAAGCGGAAATAAGGTGTTTTCTGTGAATGTGCGAGACTTCCAATTTATTAACCGCTATAGAATATAAGAACATCAAAGTCCAGTAAACTGTAAAAATAAGGTGGATAGGCATGCGTGAGGCGAGTGCTCTGTAAAAGAATGCATATGTGCAGACGCGTAGTCTTTCTTTACAAAGTGACATCGCCAACTACTTGTCTGGCATGCATAATACAGCGTTTTTAGTCATTTGCGCGGATCCGTGTGAACGGGGATAGTTTTAGCTGTGGCAAAAATAGCAAGGGAAATGTGGTCAGGTGATGTTGACAACTTGATGATGAAGAGGTTGTCATCATCTAGTGGTCTAATCTTTGATCATGTAGACAGTAATACAGTTAATTTCAACTTAATAATATTCTGTTATATGATGCAATGCAGCATGTCACCATTGAGATTTATATTTTGGTGTATGAGTTTATAATTACAGCCTTGCTATAATAATTAAAAACTATATAATTTGAATGAATCCTGGATGACACCAGGCAGCTATCATTGATTGTATTTTTCTCATGTAGACAACATCATCAGCTTCTCTTTCCACAACAAACACAATCACCACAACCAAAGTACAACTAACGTTAACAAGTCAAGTGTCAAACTGTACAACTAAAGCAAATACTGACCACCATAATGGTGACTGAAATTAACTGTATGTATATATACTGTATGTTTTATACATTTAGTTATAAATAGCACAAGCACACCTGCATGTATTAAACCATGCACCAAAAAGCCAATTATAATCTGTCATATCTTAATATAAACTAAGTACTTCAGCCTAACCACTACTCTTCAGCACAGTGGTAAAGCCAAAAACTCACACATACCAGAAACCATTTTAAATTCCAAAAAAATAGAACTTTAAACACTAACAGATCTCCCTCTATATTGATATTGAGCAAAAACCATTTTGAACCATTTTCTTTAGTGGGTGTGCAGGTGAAAGCTTCAGGTTGACTGCTGCAGGGCTTCTCAAGCATCTTTCCAACCATAGACCCTCTTACGTAGCAAAAATATATGGGAATATGGAAATATACTGCAAAATATAATGCGATATATTACATAATATGGGAAACTAGTGCTTATATTTATTCAATGTACTGCAATATATATACATTGACCATGTATGGCTATATATTGATACAATATTTAGACATGAAGACAAAATAGCATTATATGTAAAATTCATAAAGTTTGATCCTTTATTGTGCAAATATATTGCACATACATGTTCCTACATAAATGTGAATGTACGTACACACACATTCACGGAATGAGTTACAGCAGATTTCTAGTTCCCAGGATGCTTTGCTTCTGACTGTTAAAGGAAGGGTTAATGTTAAAATTAAGTGTTATTTCATGTGTTTTGCTCAATATTAATAAAGAGGGAGATCTGTTAGTGTTTAATGTTCTATTATTTTGAAATTTAAAATGGTTTCTGGTACGCCTTAGATTTTGGGGTTACCATTGAAGAGCTGAACAGTGTTCAGCACAATGGTACTAAAAAGGTGCTTGAAAAGTCCTGCAACAATCAACCTGAAACTTTCACTTGCACACCCACTGAAATAAAGTACGGTTGAGCTTGGTCTATATTTGGATGGGAAACCATCTGGTAGCCTAAGTAGTTGCTAAAAGAGGTGTTAGAGAGGCCAGTTGGTCTGATCAACCTGTGGTCTGAGTGGGTCCTAACACCCCAGTACAGTTGCAATAAGTTGTACTGTATAAAGGGTGGCACCCTGGTGTAAAATAATCCATACAGCACATCACATACTGCCCAATGCCCCAGTACAGTCATCATAAACTGTACTGAATAAAGGGTTAAAATAAACCCCAGAAAATAAGGGGTGAAACCCTGGGCCAAAAATAATCCCTACATTAGTTAGTTTCACATTATAAGTGATATAGGAAAAAAAATGAACTGTCGTTAGAATCGTGCAACGAAACAAAACCGACCAACATTGCAATCTCGTAAAGGAATATAACAAACCGTCATTGAAATCTCATAAAGGAACAAAACTGACTGTCACTGAGATCTTGTAATGAAACAAAACTGACTATCTTTGAAATATCGTAACAGAAGAAAACCGACAGTCACTGAAATCACGTAAAAGAACAAAACCGACCGTCCTTGAAATGTCGTAATGAAACAAAACTGATAGTCGTTGAGATCTCGTAAAGGAACTAAACCGACCATCATTGAAATCTTGTAACAAAACAAACCCGACTGTCTTTGAAAGCTTGTAAAAGAACAAAGAAGCAAAACTGATCTTCAATGAAATCTCGTAATGAAACAAAACTGACAGTCATTGAAATCTTGTTAAGGAACAAAACCGACTATCGTTGAAATCTCGTAACAGAAGAAAACTAACCGAGATCCCATAACCAAGCAAAACCGGCCATCATTGAAATCTCATAAAGGAACAGAACCAACCATCACTGAAATCTCATAACAAAACAAAAATTTAAAATTTAAAAATTTGTAAAGGAACGAAACTGACTGCTAGAGGGTATGAATAGACGTCACTTTCCTGCCAGAACGCGCTCCCTCAGCTGGACTGAGTGGCAAAAGAACCTGCTGCATGACTGGATTTAATAGGGGAAACTACGAAAACGCGAGTAAAACAAACGATTACACTAAAGGTTGGGCTCGAAAGTGTTCCTTATGACATGTCAAAGAAACCTAATCCATGGAAATTGGCATGTAGCCAGGAATCGTGTTTCCTGACATTTATATGTGCTTGTTTTCGACGCCGGGGAAATACATAAAGCAAATCTGCCTGTGCACGATTTATATAAATACAATATAGGTAGGTCTAAATCGGAGTGATCAATTAACGTTATATATTTCGTCATATCGTCCAGCTCTAAAACTTGTATAGTTTTTGTCAGTTTATTTAAAAACACCCAATTATGCAGAATATAAGATGGTAAATATTTAATTGATGAGTTGTCAACACAATATATAACAATACAATATATAGGGTATGATTTTACCCCAAAATCCAACATTTTGACACAAAATGATAACTGCAAAACATGTTTCTTTGCCTGGAGTCCAGCTGTTTCTGTGAATTGCAGCGACCTATTTGCTTCTTTTTTCTGTAGCTTTCAGCAGTCTGTAAAAATACATCAGATTTTGTGTCAAAGCTATTTGTACAGTCAGTCGCAAAGCTCTTTCCCGTTTTGGATGTGTTTTGTGTGTTTTCGCGGCATTCACTCTGAAACTCAATGCTGCCACTCAGTCTTTTGCCACTCAGTGGGCGTAACCGCAGTCATAACGGTCGGCGGTGACGTCACGTGCATACCCTCTATTGAGATCTAAAGGAAAAAAACAGACCATCATTGAGATCTCACAAGTCACAACTGAACAAAAGCGACCGTCATTAAGATCTCACAATTGAACAAAACCAAACATTGTACTGATAAAAAGAACCAGAACAGAACCAACCATCACTGAAATCTCAAAACAAAAATTTAGATCCCAAAAACACAACTGTCCTTGAAATCTAGAAAAGGACCAAAATCAACCATCACTGAAATTTCGTAAAGAAACAAAACCTACCGTCATTGAGATCTCATAAAGAAATAAAAGCGACCATCATTGAACTCTCATAACAAAACAAAAAACCAACCATCATTGAAATCTCATAAAGGAACAAAACTGACTATCATTGAGATCTCATAACAAAACAAAACTGACTGTCTTTGAAATCTCGTAACAAAAGAAAACCGACCTTCATTGAAATCTCATAACTAAACGAACCCGACCGTCACTAAAATCTAATAAAGGAACGACACTGACTGTCATTGAAATCTCTTAAAGTAACAAAAGTGACTGTCATTGGAAGATTTCTAATAAAATAAAATAAAATAAAATAAAATAAAATAAAAATTATAAAAATTATAAAAATTAAAATTAAAATATTTTCAAAGGTGGCACACAAAGACATCAAGAATCAGCACATGAATCTCAGCAAAGGTGACAATCAAAAGTGTCATGCCGCAGTGCATGCTGGGAACAATAGTACAAAACTCCTAGCATGAATAAATTATGCAGCTGAATTGTCCTATTATTTTCTTTAATTCTAACTATTTTCTTTTTTTTTTGCTGTCGTTTTTGTTCTGTCATTTAGCAGCTTTTTGTGATCATCAACTCTGGACATTTTGTTATCACCATTGTTGAGATTCACATGCTGATTGCTCATCTCTGTGTTTGTCGTCATGTAGTTTACAATTTTCAAACTGATTTCTGCTGCAGTAAAACAGGTTTTGTAATTCAAGTGTATTAATGGCACAGCACAATTATATTCAAGTGACATCAGTGATTCAGGCATTTCACAACAGTTATAAAACCATCAATAGCTTAAAAAGCATCATTTGATCCCATTTCAGCTTTCTTTGCTATTACAAACATGTTTAGTAAGCACATTATTAGAGCTAAGAGCCTAACTAATGGAAATATGAATCACAATTATGGTGACTTCAAATGAAACAAACATGAGCATTAAACTGTAGATGAATGACAAAAATAAAGTCAATCTGGTTAGTAATATTTAAAGCTGTAATGCAGTTTGTGGAGTTGTTTAATCCTCCTCTGCTGAGATCTGGAGAGATTTAATGTCTTTTATCTTCAGTTTATTTCATCTAAGACTGTGTCTGAGGTCAGTTGTAGCTCTTGTGTTTCTGTTTTTCTCTTTTTTTCTTCTGTCCTTCAGTGATTCTGCTTGTTAAAGTGTTAGCTCACCCAAAAATGAAAATAATGTCATTTATTACTCACCCTCATGTTGTTCCACACCCGTAAGACCTTCGTTCATCTTCAGAACACAATTTAAAATATTTTTGATAAAATCCGATGGCTCAGTGAGGTCTGTATTGCCAGCAAGATAATTAAGACTTTCAAATGCCCAGAAAGCTATTAAAGACATACAGTATTTAAAACAGTTCATGTGACTACAGTGGTTCAACCTTAGTGTAAGAAGCGATAAGAATACTTTTTGTGCACCAAAAAAACAAAATAACGACTTTATTCAACAATATTTAGTGATGGGCGATTTCAAAACACTGCTTCATGAAGCTTCGAATCAGTGGTTCGGAGCGTGTATCAAACTGCAAAAGTCACGTGATTTCAGTAAACGAGGTTTTGTTACATTGTAAGTGTTTCGAAATTTCAATGGTTCACCACTGGGGGGGTGTGCCTTTGGCAGTTTGATACACGCTCCGAACCACTGATTCGAAACAAAACATTTGTAAAGCTTCATGAAGCAGTGTTTTGAAATCACCCATCACTAGATATTGTTGAATAAAATCATTATTTTGTTTTTTTGGCACACAAAAAGTACTCTTGTCACTTCGTAACATTAAAGTGGACCACTGTAGTCACATGAACTGTTTTAAACACATCTTTAGTATCTTTCTGGGAATCTGAAAGCGTTTATTATCTTGCTAGCAATACAGGCCTCACCAAGCCATCAGATTTGATCAAAAACATCTTAATTTGTGTTCTGAAGATGAACAAAGGTCTTATGGGTGTAGAACGACATGAGGGTGAGCAATTAATGACAGAATTTTCATTTTTGGGTGAACTAACCCTTTAACCGGCTTGTTAATGCTAAGATGATTCTATAAATAACATATAAAGATTTTGTGGCTCAAATAATTTCAATTCCGATTTATTTCTTTGCTCTTGGCTGACATGTGGCATGGCCTGCTTGTGGCTCAGATCTGGCAAACAGGAGATGTCCGCCCAAGTGCCATCATTCCACGCCACATGTGGCCCAGATCATCATACCACACATGGCAGATGTGGGCCGGATCTGGGCTGGCACAAAGTTGCTATCTGGGCTTTGACTTTTTTTTTTTCTTTTTTTTTTTATACAGAGCCTGTTTAAGAATTTGGTTCTAATGTCAGGTCTCAATAAAGCTCTTACTTGATGACATATAGGGTGGATTTTAAAAAATGTAAAATAATTTCTTCTTTATATAGGCTAAGTACAAGTCCATAGCACAAATGACAGATAAAGCGTATTTGGTGTAAACATGATGCATCGCTCCAGCAACGGCTGGCTAGGATGAAAAATGAAACATATATTGATTGATCATTATAGTGGTTTTAGAATAGAACCGCGGACTTGGCAACGCTACCTGTGTTTTGATCTATGATCCGGAGATTCTAACCATTTCAGAAGATGCGTAACAGCGCCCCCTACCGTATAACAGTGAAAACACAGCCTACATTCGGTCAATGGAGAGGAAGTATTGTGTCATAAATGACGGAGAATTCAGTCTCTGGGTAAGAAGTAACCTATCCGTTTTCTTTATAAATCAATATTTTCAAACATTGTAAGTTTATAAAGTATTTAATAGGCTACTCAATCAAAAGAGAAAACACAACTACAAGCCAGGTATACATAGAATACTTAGCCTAATTATATTTTTAAGTAGGCCTATATCTCGATCAAAAGATTAAATAGAATATAAGTAGCCTAGGCCAAGTATACTTAGACTTTTTTGTCAGTATCAAGTATATGCCTACTTAAGTGCAATTGTAAGTACACACACACACACACACACACACACACACACACACACACACAACATTATTGCATCTGCAAAGCATCTGTTACACATTTTTCCTGTGTGTTACCGTCAGTGTTTATGACATCGACTGTCCGATTTCTTGACATTTGGGAAGACCTCCCTTGTTCACTAGTTTTCTCGTCTTCTACTTATATTTAGTGCTTCAGCTTAACCTGATATAAAAGCGTGTGTGTGCGATGATCAACTATGATAAACTGCATTTTAAGTAATTTATTTCAAAATCATGAGCGAGCGAGCTTACTCGGATAAACGCCCTTGTTGAAATTGTCATTATTTATTTATTTTTACCGCAAGGTGAAAACGGGCTTCCACAGTTGTATAATTATGAAAGATGTAAGATGAATTTAGGTTTTATTCTATAACATTCACTCTCTGCACCATCCTCTCTGAAGTCTAGTTCACTAGTTCATGGTAGCACAGCGACATCTAGTGTCCCAAAGAAACATCACAATATTATTACTATTGTTCCAAAGGTCTGAGTGATCTAGTTTTTCAGTTCCTTAAAGGGTAGTTTACACACAAAAATTTTTAAAATTCTGTCATAATTTACTCACCCTCATGTCGATCCAAACCCGTAAGACTTTCCTTCAACTTTGTAACACAAATGAAGATATATATATATATATACAAACCCGATTCCAAAAAAGTTGGGACACTGTACAAATTGTGAATAAAAAAGGAATGCAGTAATTTACAAATCTCATAAACTTATATTTTATTCACAATAGAATATAGATAACATATCAAATGTTGAAAGTGAGACATTTTGAAATGTCATGCCAAATATTGGCTCATTTTGGATTTCATGAGAGCTACACATTCCAAAAAAGTTGGGACAGGTAGCAATAAGAGGCCGGAAAAGTTAAATGTACATATAAGGAACAGCTGGAGGACCAATTTGCAACTTATTAGGTCAATTGGCAACATGATTGGGTATAAAAAGAGCCTCTCAGAGTGGCAGTGTCTCTCAGAAGTCAAGATGGGCAGAGGATCACCAATTCCCCCAATGCTACGGCGAAAAATAGTGGAGCAATATCAGAAAGGAGTTTCTCAGAGAAAAACTGCAAAGAGTTTGAAGTTATCATCATCTACAGTGCATAATATCATCCAAAGATTCAGAGAATCTGGAACAATTTCTGTGCGTAAGGGTCAAGGCCAGAAAACCATACTGGATGCCCGTGATCTTCAGGCCCTTAGACGACACTGCATCACATACAGGAATGCTACTGTAATGGAAATCACAACATGGGCTCAGGAATACTTCCAGAAAACATTGTCGGTGAACACAATCCACCGTGCCATTCGCTGTTGCCGGCTAAAACTCTATAGGTCAAAAAAGAAGCCATATCTAAACATGATCCAGAAGCGCAGGCGTTTTCTCTGGGCCAAGGCTCATTTAAAATGGACTGTGGCAAAGTGGAAAACTGTTCTGTGGTCAGATGAATCAAAATTTGAAGTTCTTTTTGGAAAACTGGGACGCCATGTCATCCGGACTAAAGAAGACAAGGACAACCCAAGTTGTTATCAGCGCTCAGTTCAGAAGCCTGCATCTCTGATGGTATGGGGTTGCATGAGTGCGTGTGGCATGGGCAGCTTACACATCTGGAAAGGCACCATCAATGCTGAAAGGTATATCCAAGTTCTAGAACGACATATGCTCCCATCCAGACGTCGTCTCTTTCAGGGAAGACCTTGCATTTTCCAACATGACAATGCCAGACCACATACTGCATCAATTACAACATCATGGCTGCGTAGAAGAAGGATCCAGGTACTGAAATGGCCAGCCTGCAGTCCAGATCTTTCACCCATAGAAAACATTTGGAATGAAAATTGACTATTCCTAAACTTGAGCAACTTGTCTCCTCAGTCCCCAGATGTTTGCAGACTGTTATAAAAAGAAGAGGGGATGCCACACAGTGGTAAACATGGCCTTGTCCCAACTTTTTTGAGATGTGTTGATGCCATGAAATTTAAAATCAACTTATTTTTCCCTTAAAATGATACATTTTCTCAGTTTAAACATTTGATATGTCATCTATGTTGTATTCTGAATAAAATATTGAAATTTGAAACTTCCACATCATTGCATTCCTTTTTTATTCACAATTTGTACAGTGTCCCAACTTTTTTGGAATTGGGTTTGTATATATATATATATATATATATATATATATATATATACATATATTTTTTTTTAATGAAATCTGAGAAATTTCTGTCCCTCCATTGACAGTCAAGCAACCACCACTTTGATGCTTCAAAAAGTTCATAAAGAGATCATAATACTAATCCATTTGAATTAAGCGGTTTAGTCCAAATTTTCTAAAGAGACATGATCACTTTATATGATGAACAGATTTAATTTAGGCTTTTATTCACATAATTAAAAAGACATAATTGTCATTTTTGGGTGAACTAACCCTTTAAAGTGAACATAAAAGGCCTGACTTGAAAACGCTTGGATTCGGCACTCACACTGTGTCCATTGTGGGGACATGATGAAGAAACAAGTGGCAAAAAATCTACTGCAAGTGAATTTGAGTTTTTGTTTTCGCTGTCTTTAAAGGATTTTTACACATACCCACAACATTTGTATTTACTGATGAAAGCAAACTTATAGCTCCCTTATTAATGAAAGCAAACTTATAGCTCAGTTTAACAAATAGGTTACCTGCGAACATTTATGAGTAGCTGGACTGCTGAAAAAAGGTCAAATCAACAATGTCTATATGAGTGCTAAAACACATTTCACTTCACAGGACATTAACAATAGATCCTTAGACAGCCTGTTAAAATTATAGCATTGCTGTTGACTTACCTGATAATAGATACTATCTAGCTATTCACAACAAAGATGGCTCTGATTTAAATGGCAGGATCAACATTATATTTAGGACAGGGACTAAAAAACAAACTAAAAAGAAATATGCTTAACCTAAATTGTTCATTGACATAACAATGACAATCAGCATGTGACAAATGAAAGAGCTGCTTAACTATTCACTATACAAATTTGCCTTCTTGCTCCTTCTTGTCTCACAGTGCATTTCAGACAAATCTAGACAATCCATTTTAATGCAATTCAACTATCCAAAAAGATTTTATATATTTATATCCACAGTGGAAATTATGGTGATTACAGCAATAAAACATTTGCACATGCAGAGGTGTACACAAAAATGATTGTAAACTACATACACTAATAAATAAATATATACATATGGTACAGTTTTAATACATGAAATATTTCATATTTATATTTACATACAGATATATAGATTACGACTCTAAAGACGACAACAAATTCCAATTTGAAAGTGACTAAGAATAAGAATCTACCACAAATCATAACATTTCCTTGCTGAACATATTATGTAAGAAATACCCAACATGTTTGTCCAACATGAAGTAATACACAATTAGGAACTTGTCACAAAATGTCCTGATTTTGATTTGATTTAAGTCTTAGGCCAGAAAACAGTGCCACTATTCATAACACCAAAGATCAAAACACAAAAATGTATATTTGAAAGGGGAAACCTTATTTTAAAATTTTTGTCCAACAAGTTTTTTTTTTCTTTTTCTGGCTCCTCCAAAGGCTTTGATTTACATTGACACAATGAAGCAAAGCACTGACTCTTTGTGACTCTTCTTTAAAGATAATTTGAACATTTCAAAGCTTTTGAGCTTTGCAACAAATTTGACTCACTGTGAAACGAATCAGTTGAAAACCCTCTTGTGCTTCTACTGTTGTTTAAGAGCAACTGAGAGGTTCTGTAGAATCTCTTTTGATACAACCAGGATCTTCAGTAAAATAAATCTGTGATATTTCCCCTTTAGAAATGTGACACTGATGAGTAATATTTGAAACTATTATTTCTGACTCATAATGGGTTATGGCATAGATTGTTGTGCTTAAAGGGATAGTTCACCCAAAAATGAGAATTCGGTCATCACTTACTCCACCTAATGTTGTTCCAAACCTGTATGAATTTCTTTGTTCTGCTGAACACAAAGAAAGATATTTGGAAGAATGTCAGTAACCAAACAGACCTCGCCCCCCATTTACTAACATAGTAGGGGAAAAAAAAATATAGCAGTCAATGGGGGGTGAGATCTGTTTGGTTACTGACATACTTCCAAATATCTTCCTTTTGTGTTCAGCAGAAAAAAGAAATTCATACAGGTTTGGAACAACATGAGGGGGAGTAAATGATGACAGAAGTTTCATTTTTTTGGTGAACTATCCCTTTAACTAATTTCTGACAAACTGAATGGGATGGGTTTGTATGATTAGATAGGACAGAACTGATAATACACAATGAGAAAATATATGCTGTAACAGCTATAAAATGTAGAAATAATATAAAACATAATTGTCCTGTATCATTAAATACAAAAGAAATCCTTATTGGAAAACATCACTAGAGCAGTATAAAAAAAGGCATGACAGGTTTATTTTTTGTTTTTGCTACATAAGCAAAGAAATTTCAAGCTTGGACAAAAACACGGTCAAGAGCAAGGTTTATAAACGTGTTAGGCAGCATTAATGGGCACACAGACGATAAAAAATAAATTAAATGTAAAAATACCTTATTCACAATTTAATTACCACACAAAAAAAGAGGCAAACTAAAAATCACAATTTATTCATCACACAGGAAAGGCTGTTTTCTTCTTGCCATATATTATTCCTTTTTCCAAACATTTAAGAATGGTAAAAATCAAGCAATCCAACAGGCTGAAAATGATCATGTATGTTTGGATATCATGCCACTATTATGGCACTGACAATTCCTACTCCCTAACTGGTGTTTCCGGCCTTACCACGATCTCATGGAATTCCAATATGATGCTCATTTATGTTACAGTCAATTGAAAAAACATACATGCCTCACAAACATAGATATGATAATATCTACTTGCAGAAAGCAAAACTTTATCCGTGATGCCTCAGTCTGATGCTTATCACAGTACGTAATTAGCATTTGCTCTTTGCAAAAAGTAACATACATAGCAGCACAAACACACAATCACACCAGTCAGCACTAGGTAATCGGATACATACAATACAGGTATACATTTTTTTTCTTTTCTTTTTTTTCCTCTTCTGTGCTTGGCAGTAACAAATATTGTATCAAAATACATCCATTATGTAAAATGCCATTTATAAACTGTGAAAAAGTGAAAAAGAATTTCAAACAAAATAGTACTAGTCCAAAATTTACAAGCGTAGAAAACCATATGGACAAAAGCAACTGAATCCATCAGACGGAGGTCTCGGACTGTAGCTGTAGTACAAACTTGTGAGACTTGGGGTGGACGTACTCCTCACTGAGTTTGAGGTGAGGGATAGCTTTGCTGGTGACCACTAAGCTGAAGTCAGATGATTTGAGCTGGAACTCAGAGCCGTGATGGAGGGGACTGGTGACAGACGCCTCGCTGACCAGCGTCCACTGCCGGGTCTGCCAGCACTCTCTCCCGTACTGCAGCGTGGGCCCAGCCATCAGGTAGCTCTCGAGAAATGCCTAACAGGGAACAACAGCATCATGTCTGTTCAGTCATATCTGCTAGTATTTTATAGTGAGCTGATTTGATTAGAATTTGTGAGCAATATTTTAAAATTGATTTTAAATTCCTACAACACCAGTAAAAAGATTGGAGCAAATAATTCAATAGTGAGACAGAGATTTATAGTAATATGCAGTGCAGACAGATCAGTTTAATTGAGAAAGAAATGACCAATCACAATTCAGTATGCAAATATGTAAATATGACATCATCGCTGATGTACACACTGCAACTATGGTAAATAGCTGTTGACGTTTCAGACATTTACTGGAGAAATTCGGAGTGAAAATCGAAAAAAAGACGAAAAACAAAATTTATGCTATATATATATATACACTACCAGTCAAAAGTTTGGAAACATTACTATTTTTAATGTTTTTGAACGAAGTCTCTTATGCTCATTAAGGCTGCATTTATTTCATAATAAATACAGAAAAAACAGTAATATTGTGAAATATTATTACAATTTAAAATTATGGTTTTCTATTTTAATATACTTTAAAATATAATTTATTTCTGTGATGCAAAGCTGAATTTTCAGCATCATTACTCCAGTCTTCAGTGTCACATGATCCTTCAGAAATCATTGTAATATGCTGATTTGATACTCAGTTATTATCAATGTTGAAAACAGTTCTGTTGCTTAATATTTTTTTGGAACCCGTGATACTTTTTTCAGGATTCACTGATGAATAAAAGGTTAAAAAGAACAGCATTTATTCAAAATATAAATCTTTTCTAACAATATAAATCTTTACTATCACTTTTTATCAATTTAACACATCCGTGCTGAATAAAAGTATTAATTTCTTTCAAAAAAAAAGAAAGAAAAAAATTACTGACCCCAAACTTTTGAACGGTAGTGTATATTGTTAGAAAAGATTTCTATTTTAAATAAATGCTGATATTTTTTAACTGTTTATTCATCAAAGAATCCTGAAAAAGTATCACAGGTTATAAAATAATATTAAGCAGCACAACTGTTTCCGACATTGATAATAAATCAGCATATTACAATGATTTCTGAAGGATCATGTGACACTGAAGACTGGAGTAATGATGCTGACAATTCAGCTTTGCATCACAGAAATAAATTATATTTTAAAGTATATTAAAATAGAAAACCATAATTTTAAATTGTAATAATATTTCACAATATTATTGTTTTTTCTGTATTTATTATGAAATAAATGCAGCCTTAATGAGCATAAAAGGCTTCGTTCAAAAACATTAAAAATAATAATGTTTCCAAACTTTTGACTGGTAGTGCATATTATTCAGGAAATGTATGTAACATTAAGAGTAAATCAAAAAATGTTTCCAAAAAAGTTGTTACACAAACTAAATTATTTAACTGAGATTTTTTTTGTGTTGAAAACAAACATGCACAACTGGTTCATATAACAACACAGGGCTAGTAAAAATTCACAAATTGCTAAAAATACAGTAGCTGGTGATTTTTTGTTAAAATATGTGTTGTTCTGAAGATAAACAGCCAACAGCTCAGCTATTTGGATACTACTGCTCTCATGAAATATAATTATATTTTATTCTAAATGTTATTCGTAATTAGAGGCTTCTGAAAATATTTAGTTTATATGTGAGGTTATGTTTGTTGATGTTATAACTTATGAAGTCATGCCCATTTACAGAAGTGAATGACTTAAAATCAATAAAGCTTATATAGATTGTGCACAAGTGCTCATGACTCCTGTTACAGGCGCTTGAATCATATATTTGAAGACATTTTTTGGTGGTGTCAAATGGGAGAAGTCTAGATTCATGTCACAAACACTGTTTCTGACTCTTGTGTGAGAAAGCGTGTCTGTGTGTCTCACCTTTGGGGTCATGTTGTTTGTAATGCAGAACGCCAGGTGGGCCTGAATGCTGTCCATGCTGTGGCAGTGTTGCTGGCGGGTGGTGCGCAGATATTTCTGCAGTGCTCGAGCCATGGAGGGGAAGATGGCCTGCGCTGCCTCACGTGGATCCATCTCATCTCCCGGCGGCTTCTTTTTCTCCTCCTCCTGCAGCCGTCTAACATGTGTGAACGCCTCCTCTACAGCCACCACCAGCCTAGAAAACATTGCATATTAAGTTGCAGTAGTTTCATTATAACCACAACTCTATTTTAAATATATGTGATATCTACTGTATATCACAATTTAACATTTATGTTCTGGTATCACTTATATCACTCATACTTGTTGTTCCACAAACTCTGTCACTCTATTGTTTCTCTTACCGTGCTTTGCGCTTTCGGACTCTTCTATCATGCTCAGCTTCCTCGTAGTACAGCTCATTGTGGCTGGTGTCTCTCTGTCGGGCGGCAGCTGCTATTTTAGCCCGAGACTGAGCGGTTGCAGCATCGCTTCCAGCACCTGGAAAGACAAAGATCAGCATTATCAGAGAGAACAGATGCAAGTACAATTCAATATACTAAGAAAAACTACTAAAAACCATCTTGACATTGTTCACTAACACAAGAAAAACAAATACCTTTCACAAACTGACCCATTGCTAAGTCTGTCAAGCTTTTATACATTATTACCAAAAGTTCTACTATGGGTGTCATGCAAATTCCTATCAAACTTGGATCCCAAGGAGATCGTAATGCCTGATCAAAAATACAAGCCACATCATCCTGTGGCAGATCATCATATAAATGTGTAATTTAACTGCCGTAATAATTAAAAAACACTTTCATAAGGGATAATACAGTACATGTGTTTTAAATAGTCTGAATATTATACAATATTGATGAATGAAACAAAAACCAAGATGCCAGCAATGCTTTAGGTTAATTTAATTCACCAATCTAATCACTAATTTATTTATTTATTTATTTTTTACATCCAGTCATCATTCAGTTTATTTCCCATCAGGCTAAGACAGGTCATATACACTACCATAAAAAAACTTTGGGGTCAGTATGAAATTAAGAAATACTTTTATTCAGCAAGGACACATTAAATAGATCAAATGTGACAGTCAAGACATGTTACAAAAGATTTCTGTTTCAAATAAACACTGTTCTTTCAATTCACTGAATAAAAAATATCATGGTTTACACAAAACAATTAAACAACACAACTGTTTACAACATTAATAATAATGTTTCTTGAGCAGCATATCAGAATGATTTCTGAGGATCACACTGAAGACTGGCGTAATGATGCTGAAAATTCAGCTTTGCCATCACAGTAATAGATTACATTTCAAAACATATTAAAATAGAAAATTATTTTAAATTGAAATAATATTTCACAAAATTACAGTTTTTTACGGTTTCTATTCAAAAACATTTTAAAAAACGACCCCAAACCTTTAAACGGTATTGTATATCTACTGCAAAAAGGCCACTGGCAGTCAAGTACATCTTTATGTGGAATCAGGTTATAATGATGATACGTAATGCATATTAGCTGAGTGTGCATAGTAATGTGGTGAACAGAATAATTTATGCATATTTATCCACATTCAGGTCACAGATATGATTAATAATGCATGACAAGGGCAGCATGACTCTTCTCTGTAGCAAAGCAGGTCTGTGATCTGTACTATAACTCTCTGAATCACCTCCAGAAATCACATATACTAAATCTGCTCAAGTTGATTTTTGTGAATAACATGACAAAGACAAAAAAATAAATAAATAAAAGTACATACAAACACATAACACCAAGGAGGACCATTACAAGAAATAAGATACTAAAATAATTTTACCCACAGACAAAAATAAGTTAAGTGTATTCAGAAGGCTTTCAAACCTGGAAAAAAGGAGATGTGGATTTTTTTTCCGGGGGAGAATCTTTTTCTTAGTGATGCATTATTAATACTCTGACAATCCGTGCAAAGCACAAAAAGAGCTACGCACTGCTATTTTTTCATATACGTGCACACTCACACTCATCATACACACACATTCCTGGCCTGGTTCGATAGCCACAGGCATGAAGGAAGGCTTGAGTGCTTAAGGGGGTATCTTGATCCCAAGTATGCATCTCTGGATCATGGTGTGTGTATTTCTTGTGCTGACAGCACATCATAAATGTCAAACAGAGAGATTGAAAGAGGGAGAGAAACTGGGTGTGTTTGAGATCCAGTATAATTATTTACATTTTTTTATTTTTCATATTTTTACAGCATAGTAAGTGCAGAAATGAGTGTCTTCTTCATGGCATGTAGAAGGATTTCTCAATGCATTTCGCAATTGTTTTTTGGATGAGTCTGTGACCTTGTGCTCGGGTGTACAATGACTGCATGCACAAGCAAATAACCAAGACATGTGGAGCACGTGACAATTCATTGTCTCTGTGAAAGGATTTTTGAATGCATTACACGGTCCAAACTTACAATCGAAAAGATAGCTTTTCAGTTTGGCTTTAAACTCTGCAGAAAGAAACAATCACAGAAGATTTATTAGATGTTGATGTTGACTGATTAACACAGCCAAGTTGCTGCATTAGAAGTGTGCATGAGTGTTTGTTTTTTAATAAGTTCAAAAAAATATTATTGCTCAGAGGTTGCTCTTTCACAGCTCAGTGGTTCTAAGTAAATGTAACCAATTGTCGGATGTGACCCCTTTAACTGTGGTCTATCTTGACCCCAAGTATCAACTTAGTCTCAGATGTTTCTATTAAAATTCCTCATGAGGGATACAAATAGATACAAATGAGACAATTGTTGATATAAGCAGTGAAGAGCAAGGGTGGTCATATACAAAACAAATAATTTTCTTAAAATATTCAAAATATTCAAAATATATTTTAGATATAATGCTTTGTTTTGTGTATAAGTAATTCAGTAACTACATTAGGTAATATGAAATAACAATGAACAATACATCTACAGCATTTATTAATCTTAGTTCATGTTAATTTCTACATTTACTAAAACGTTGTCTCTGTTAGCATAAGTTAATGCATTGTGAACTAATATGAACTTTTTATTAACTAACATTAACAAAGCATAATAAATACTGTAAAAATCTATTGCTCATTGTTGGTTCATGTTTGTTAATGCATTAATTAATGTTAATAAATGAGACCTTATTGTAAGTTTTACCAGTAATTTGTATACATACTGATATACAAAGGCAAGAAAGGTTAATGTCATATGTATTATGAATGTAATACGAATGTATTATGATGCAATGCATGCTTTTAAAATGACATTTAAATAAAATGTATTAAAGCATCATGTTGATTTGCAGTTTGTTTTTTTCTGAAACTCTAAAGGAGACACGTTGCATTACTAGAGTCTTTTACTCCGAACAATAATCCATGAAGCAGGAGACATAGACTCTTCTTGCTATCTAGGAAAAACCTATTTGATAATTGAGTGTCTGATATTACTAAGCATTTCAAAATGAATCATTCAGAATTTCTTGGTCAAGAGAACAATAAGCAATAAGTCAGAAAACGGACAGTGATTTTACACAGATTAAACTCACCATCCACATTATAGACTTTCAGCCCAGCCAGATGTTTAGCTGCCCTGGACTTAGCAGCCGTCAGTAGGGCAGGGTTGTGAACTGAGAAATCCTTATAATAGTGTTCAAGAATTACCAGGGCTGCCCGCTGAATGCTACAGAGAGAGAGAGAGAGAGAGAGAGAGAGAGAGAGACAGTTGATCGGTCTGAACGTTGTAAAAAATCTTGTCATATTCACTAGTAATAGGGATTTGGGTGTCTCTTAAAACACAGGAACAGACAATTCCATCATATATTTCATTAAACAGACGTCAGATACTAATAGATTTCACTCTGCTTTGTGTGTGTGTGCTGCCACTTGACTCAAAAATGTCCAACCAATGAAACAATGAGAGCAAGAACAAAGGAAAGTGTTGGGCAGGAGAGCGGAAGGGAGAGGGGAAGTAACGCAGGGCAAAGTAGGGAGTGTCTGTAATGGGGTGATTAATGGACCTTTTTCCCTCGGCCCAACCTCAACTCATTATTAATGCATTAAACAGTGCACACACACACACACACACACACACACACACACACACACACACACACACACACACACACACAAATTTGTGTATATAGACAAGCACATATAATATCTAAGTAATAAAGCAGCTCAGCCATAAAATCACTGCAATTTTTTTTTTACATGTTAATATACATAGTTGGTTTGCAGATTTGATGCGTAGTTCTTAGGTAAAAAATACATTTTCACAGCAAAATATTCCTTAGATTTTCTTAATTGCTTCTAGGTTCTTGGGCACATGTACATAGATGATTTTCTAAACAACTAGTTTGCCTTTTAACTAAAGATCAAGGAACAGACAGCGGCCCTATCCCAAATGGCACCCTAAACCCTCACGGTCTTCCTCTGAGTCCGCACTTTCGATTCGTAATGCCGCTTTGACTGCCGGGTAGAAGTCCTCTGCCTAGCTTGCAGATTTGCGGGCTCAGCAGAAGTGCGCATCGAGGGCGCATAGCGGCTGCAAAGGGGCCGCAAAGGGGCTGCTCGCGAGCACCCTTCTGAAAGCTAAAATGACGAATGGGACACCCTATGGTCTCGTGGACTTAATGGACACGTGCATGCAGCAGCCACTGTAAGTCCACAAGGCCGAAAGTGCACATGAAGTGTGCCATTTGGGAAAGGGCCAGCATATTGTAGTTCAGGGGTGCCCAATCCTGTTCCTGGAGATCTACCTACCTGCTCAGTTCAGACCCAACCCTGATCCAACACGCCTGTCTGTAATTATCAAGTGCTTCTGAAGATCTTAATTAGCTGGTTCAGTTGTGTTAGATCAGGGTTGGAGCTGAACTTTGCAGGAAGGTAGATCTTGGGCACCCCTGTTGTAGTTGTTTTATTCAACGTTTGGTCATCGTAATCAGCTGGCACCTGAGTTGTCCTAGGTTGTAGTGGTGAGTCTCTCCATCAGTGGAGCGGACGACACAGAGAGAAAAGCAGGGCTGAAGATGCCGGATCTCCAGCAGAACCACTGCCAGGTAATGGATGAACAGCAGAGCATCCACCAATGATACAGCAAACTGCACTATGCCTTGGTAGTTCTCTTCCTGTCAAGCACAGAAAGTAAAGCAATATATCAAGGGGGTCAAAATGACCTGCACTGAATTTAATGAATGTTTCCATATTTATTTATCTATATTTTCTGTGTAATTAAATAGCTTAAGAATTTGATTATACACAACTGCTTAAATGCTTCAAAATAGTTCATTTGTTCACTTCTACATATACAATAAAAATAAAGATATTTTTTTCCCTGAACCTATAAATAAATATAGACCAATAAATATTTAAACACTGCTGAGGTTCACAATATTTATGAGGAACATGCAATTTCAAACAATTACATGATTTTAGTGATAAAACATTCTTAAATATTCCCATTGAACCCTATTGATGATGATAATATTAAGTAACATTAGAAAAGTCATTAGCCTAAATGTAAGTTACAACTGAAGTGTGTATTTTCAGCACCTCTAGCATCATCAAATGGAATTGCAAAAACAATGATCCATGGTCACAGGTGTACATATATTTTTGGTTGTGAATGTGGCTCATCCAATCAAGATATTAAAGCTGAAACTAACCATTTTATTAAAAGAGACTTTACACAACTACAACCACAGATCTCAACATGTTTCTCTTTATAGTTCCCACACACATTTGCCCATACCTGTGAGTCCAAGATCCGCACTCCAAAGAACAGCCAATAGGAGAGAAGCAGGAGGAGTGTGAGCAACCCCAGCAGGGCGCGGAACACTGCTATCCGGGGCAGGGAGGCTCGCGTTGGTCGCACAAACAGCGCCCAGCCAGCCAGCAGTAGAATGAGGAGCTTGAAAGCCAGTGAAAGAAACAGGCCCTCGCAAGCAGTACCACAAGCCTGCAGGCGCTCCGGCCACAGCACCTGGGGAAGCACCAGGAAGGACAGGGGGGTGACTAGGACCAGCAGGCCGAGGAGGAGGGTGAGGGCCAAAGGAAGGAAGCGTATACAGTTCAGTTTCTCTACTGGACCTTCCGTCTCCTTCCCAAAGCCAGCCAAGTCCTCTTGAGACAAGCTGTGGTCTGATGTTCCGGTGACCGCTGTGGTGGTCTCACCCCAGTCGTCATCCTGTCAAGAGGTGGGAGAGGAACAGCAATGTATCAAGCACATAAAAAATTCAACATACTCCTAAAAGCCCCATTATGTCAGAGACCCAGCACTCAAACCCAGCACTCAGGATCGATAATACAGAAAAATACAGATTTACAGCTTTTGATTTGCTCCCCTTCCCCTCCCTGTTGGTGAGATGGCAAATCTGCTTCACAGCTAATTCAGACAGACAGTACGGAAGTACCTAGGTCTCCCTCATCAGCATATATTAATGACAAATACCCAAAACTCACATACATCTGCATATAAATGAGCTTGAGAACTGAGAGACACACTAACAACAAATGAGAACTTTCTAACAGCAGGACGTCTGAGCCAATGCCACTAGAATGTGAAATGCAGTGCAGATTAGAATTCCATTAAAGATTGTTCTGCACTAAGGACAGTAATTCATCTGCAAGTATTTATATATTTATTTATGGATTTGTTTGCTTATTTATGCATCTATTTGTATAAATAGAGGCTGTATTTTGTATGGTAATGTAGTTTAGCCAATTTAATCTGAATTGAGAAATTTTTCACTTCATGTAAATGGCAACAATAATATTATCATAATAATAGCAGACATAAAATACAGCCACGTGCAGCAATTACTGACCCAACTATTCACTGGGCTCAACACAGTGTTTTAAGAAAAACGCTAATGCAACTTTGCAATATGACCGAGTCCAACCTTGCAAAACCTGGTATTTTTGGACTCCAACCAAAAAAACCCAGATTCTTAGAAAAATAAAGAATAAGACAACTAATGAATACAACAGGGGGTATGCAGCAGTATGCACATATGTGACAAAAGAAAAATGGAAGGATTACTGGTAAGTGAAAAGAATAGTGACAAATTAAAAGTGAGTTGTTTATGCCTGGTGGTGTTTGAAAAGTAAAAGAAAAGAAAAGAAATTTCCTTTCCGTTTTACACAGTTTAGAGCTTACGGCAACCCTTGCGCAAAAATAACTTTATGGGTGATCATCAGAAGTGAGGAAATGGCAGATGGAAAAGGTTAAAGAAGCATATTGTGTTGTAAAAGGTGGTGGAAACACAAACACAGATGCACAGACTTTTTTTATTTAAAAAATGGAGCCCACTGGATGAGGTCTCAGGGTCAACATCCAAATGAGTTTTGGGGGCAGTTGTGGCCTAATGGTTAGAGAGTCGGACTTGTAACCTGAAGGTCGCAAGTTAGAGTCTCAGTACTGGTGGGAAAGTGAATTAACAGCGCTCTCTTCCACTCTTACCCACAGCTGAGGTGCCTTGAGCAAGGCACTTAACCCCCAATTGCTCCCCGGGCGCCACAGCAAAAAATTGCTACCCACTGCTCCAGGTGTGTGTTCATGGTGTGTGAGTGTGTGTTCAATACTCACTGCTTTGTGTGTGCACTTGGATGAGTGAAATGCAGAGCACAAACTCAAAGTATGGGACACCATACTCGGCTACATGTCATATCACAAAATTATATTAATTTAAAATTAAAGTTATCTCACACCAGAGTCAGCTACTGCCATAAAATACAGCTGTAAAAAACACATTTGCACTTAAATTTGTGAGCACTTAAGTCTTAACATAGCATCTGCTACTCACACATAAATTCACATGAAGGAAAACTTTTAAAAATTAACCTAAAAAAACTGTCTTACACTTGATTACCAAAGTAATGTAGTTTTACTTCATAATTTTCCACCTCCTGTCTGATCCCTAAAATTAAACTGTTTTTGCTACTGTAACTTTACATTTTTCAAAAACAACATTTGAAATGACTGCCTCTCCACATGTAAAATAAAATATTAAACAAAAAAATAATAATAATAACATTGACTACTACTGGTTTGCATCCTTAAATAGTAGTCTCTTTGCAAAGGTTCACACAACAACCCAGGCTGAACTGTGCTGTACAAATTGTTACATTTCCACTATTATGCTATTTTTAAGGTTCCTAACTTTGTATCTAATATACACTCTGCTCTGACTGGTCAGACAGCCCAGTCTGTTGTGACTGGTCTACCGCTTACAGCACATGTCAGAAACAAAACACCCATTACCCATATGAATTTCAGCTCTGAAGGCTAACAGTAACGATGATTTTTTTCCGTATCAATTACACAAATATACTTGTGCTAGAACTTAAAGGGTTAGTTCACCCAAAAATAAAAATTCTGTTATTAATTACTCACCCTCATGTCGTTCTACACCCATAAGACCTTTGTTCATCTTTGGAACACAAATTAAGATATTTTTCATAAAATCCGATGGCTCAGTGAGGCCTGCATCACCAGCAATAACACTCCCTTTTTCAATGCACAGAAATCTACTGAAAACATATTTAAAACAGTTCATGTGACTACAGTGGTTCAACCTTAATATTATAAAGCGACGAGAATACTTTTTTAAATAACAAAATAGTGACTTTATTCCACAATATCTAGTGATGGGCGATTTTAAAACACTGCTTCATGAAGCTTAACAAATCTTTTGTTTCGAATCAGTGGTTCACACAAATCTTTTTTTTAAAATAAGGTCTTTGTTAATTGAAAAACTCTTATAAGTTAATTCTTTGTGAACAGAGGGCAGGCTATTGTACAGGACTGTGGTCTGATCTGTTCCATTTTGCCTACAATCCACATTGCTGAATGTGCTTCCCCCACTGAGAGAGACAAAAGAAGCACACAACACAGCCAATAGTGTGTGTGTGTATGTGTGTGCGCATGTGTTTTAGTGTTCTGCTTGACTCGTGTACAGCTCATTTCCCTGTCACAGAGCCACAATCTGAACTGTACCACAGAAAGAAAAGCAGGAAGAGAGGGAGTGGTAAACAAGTGTGAGAAACTCCTGCACCTCTCTCCTCTCCACCCTCCATCCTTTTCCTCTCATTTTTTTTCCAAAATAAACCTGCATAGGCATTTTGCTCAGATTTACAACTCCAAATCAAAAGGAACATGAAGGATACAGGCACTATCATAGAATTACAGACAATATGAACACAATGATTTAAAATTATATGCAGTAGTACTTGACAGCAAGTCTCAGATACTACGTTTTTCTTGATTCTAAAATAAACTGTATTGAACCCGGGACATTGTAGTTGACTTTGAAAGGTTAGAAGCGGCCTTTGACAGGTAAGATTTATGTATGTCATTATGACCCTGGGCTAGTAACTATGAGAGGCGAGATGAATTAAAATCAAGCAGTCTTTTGATTCAAGCACAAGTGAATCTGGGGTGAAGGGGGAGGGACTAAAATAGACATCTGTCATCGGTGATAAGGCTTTGATAAAGGCCAATAGAGTGCTGCAGGGATAACGTATTTTTGTAGGCCAAAACCCAGAAACCAGTTAGTATTTTAGCACTTCTGGTTCCATCGGCCTGACGTCAATGGGTTTTTTGAATGGGTTTTTGACTAAAAGCCTGAAATAAGGTCTGTGGTTAACACAAGTTCAAGATATTTTCCCGTTTTGTTCTATGACATAAAATACATCATACCCCCTTGTGATTTTTATAAAGCTTTTACTTGTCTTTATAAAACACAGGTAAAGCTCACAGGTAAACTCATCTGCTCGCTATTCCACTTTTATAGCTTCATTGTGCTTATAATTATGCTCTTGAAAACTATTCTATCTCAAATTTTCAGGGAACATGTTTGCAAAAATAAAGAATGAAAGAGTTGTTGGAAGCTTATTGGTGGTGATGTCTGTTTGTACTCTATGCTTAACTTTTTATTTCTGGCAATTGTATTTAGACTTCAAAATTCATAAAAATCCTTTTGGGTTTTTGTTGAGGGAACTCTGGTGATGTTAACTTCTGGGTTGGTCAACAAAAATGTCATCACTGCAGCAGTCAAAATTGACATTAGATTATTAGTCATCACCACCATGTGCCTTAATTTAATTTTTGAACCAGTGAAAAGGCTTGAAGACCAAAACAAAGGTTGAAGCAATGGATACATCTATGTAGTCTTTGATATTCATCCAATCAAATTACAGAGCCAGATCTATAATTTTATAAATAAAAATGACACTAGCAAGAAAGACACATTCAAACAAGGCCCAACAAGCAAACATAAACATAGACCCTTTCTTAGTGCGCTAGTTATGACTTACATGCTTGCTATTCCAAGTCATTCTGTACACTATCGTCTAAAGTTTCCTCACTGGAGACAACATTCCAGAGGCCCAGGCTGAATGACAGGAAGATGAAAGAAGATCAGAGCCAACATGATGAAATTACACAGGGAAGAATAGACCTGACAGCCGTTCATGGGCATGGCATTAACCTGTTAGCAGTGCCAGGGGCTTTCCTCGGTTTACTATGATATTTTTATCAAATAAACCAGTGAGTATTTGCTCCTTTATATATCAGAGATCTGCCGTTGTAATTTAAATAATCTATGAAAAGATGAAACCTACCTAATGTTCAACGATTCTGAAATGGTGCAATTGGCATATGAAGATTTGGTAGGTTCATGTTCGTTTCCATACACACAACAGTTCAAAATTTGTGGTAAGAATTTTTTTTAAAGAAGTCTCTTATGCTCAGAAAATACAGTAAAAACAGTAATATTGTGAAATATTATTACAATTTAAATAACTGTTTTCTATTTTAATATGTTTTAAAATGTCATTTATTCCTGTGATGGCAAAATTAAATTTTCAGCAGCCATTACTTTAGTTTTTAGTGTCACATGATTCTTCAGAAATCATTCAAATATGCTAATTTGGTGCCCAAGAAAAATATCTTATTATTAACAATTTAATTAGCAATTTAATTATTAAAAATAACAAAAGTCTTTACTGTCACTTTTGATCAATTTAACGCATCCTTTCTGAATAAAAGTATTAATTTCTTTCAAAAGAGATTTATGGTCAGAGCAGTATATTCAAAATTATGGAGGGGATACTAAGTGCTAGAATATTATACATTTGTTGAATTAAATCTAGGGTGTAAACAAAATTGGCTAATTTACTTATTTTATGGCTATAAATGACATATATTTCTCAGTTTTTATTATATATATGTTTAATACATTTTAGTTTTGCCATCTTTCCATGAATTGTATTAGTGATCATAAAGAAAATACATCTTTTGTATTTGTTCAGAGGGGGTGTACTCATTTTGATCTTACCCCAAACTTTTTTATAGTAATGCATATATAATTTTATTCAGTATTGATCTAAAAAAGAAATATAATGCACTAAAATTTCAGAACTATGTCTGTTCAATCAGAATTCTTCCATATCTTTAAGTCCTCTCAAGAGAAACATATAGTATTTAAAGACACACACACACACACACACACACACACTTGCACAAATGAATGTAGACAGACATGAGGACCTATAAAAACTTTGTGTGCCTTTTGCCCCTGAGGGGGAGCCAAGTAGGTCAGAATAACTGAGACCCTGTAGGAAGTACAAAGCGACGTCCCTTCATACTGAGATGTGTGTCACTCCGATTTAACATATCTGCCTACACAAACACACACGCTCTCATTACACACACACACTTTACCCTGTTTCTACTTGATTCTCTCATTCTCCTTTTCATTGTTTCTCTAATAAATATTCCAGTAAAATCACTTAAGAGCAGCTATGCCAGTGTGTATGAGGTTATTGTCTCATCACGATAACCAACATCACAAGAAAACTGATATATAAATATTAGGCCTTGTTTCACAATGCATGTGCAAGGCAGCAAATACTTATTTTGCTAGTAAAGTTTCATCACTGAGCCTTTTGCAACTCTTAGTGTGTTAAATTCAGCAGAAAATACATTGAAAACTACACTATGAACCATTTTATTAACACAATGTTTTACAATATAGGCTTTTATCAGCTACATGCCATTTGACAAAAAAAAAAAAACATCTGCCTTAATGCAGTTTACACAATGGCAAATACCCAAACACTGCAAATCAGTAAATCCGACTGATTCCAGATCATTTAAAAAGTTAATAGTCTTTGGGGTTTGAATTCTATTGTGGATTAATTGCTGTTTCCATATAAATGTGATCCAGCTCACTCTAGATTTCAAAGTCCCATTCGTAATAATAATTCTCAACTGCCCACTCCCAATACTCTTTGTGGCAATGCAGATACCACTTTTCTGTATAAAGCTCCAGCTCTTTCATCCAGTTAGTGTGAAAACACAATGCGAGCCTGTTATTGCAGTTAAGCTGCAGCACCGCTTGCATGCTGTTTATGCATGCGGTGTGAAGCACAACCGCATCTGTGGCTTGCTCTCACAATGAGCAATAGAAGGTAAGCAGAAAAAGAGCACAAATGTGAAGCTTGTAATTTTGATAAAGAACTATATTCATGAATAATATTTTTTAGCTGAGCTGTAAATGTGTCTAAGTTGTCTTTTTGAGGTGAGACTACTCTTCTTCGAAGTTTAAATTCTGAATATTCCTTTAATTTAATCTGGCATTACACTAAGCACTTCACACATGAATTACGCTGGCAGGACAGAACATTCATTAAAAAATGCATTTTTCTGTTTTCTGGAGCATGTCACTGTCTGAAATCCCTGTTATCCTCTTTAACTATAGCCAGTGTTTCCCGAGGTAGAGCTCAGAGTTCAATATGACAGATGCCCCCCACGTTTGACATGACATACAGTCTCATCATATATATTCTGCACAAATGCATATGCAAGATGTGCATGTGTGGCTATTTTTATTGTGCATTTGCAATGAGCGTAATGAGTCAAATAAGTATTAGATAATTATTTAATACTACTAATAATTTAAAAAATACAGTAATATAAATATATACAGTACCGTTCAAAAGTTTGGGGTCGGTAAGATGTTTAATGTTTATAATAGAAGCCTCTTATGATCACCAAAACTGCATTTATTTGATCAAAAATACAGTAAAAACAGTAATATTGTGAAATATTATTAAAATTTTAAATAAGGGTCTATTTTAATATATTTAAAAATTAATAATAATAATTTAATCCTGTGATGCAAAGCTGAATTTTCAGCATCATTACTCCAGTCTTCAGTGTCACATGATCCTTCAGAAATCATTCTAATATGCTGATTTGCTGCTCAAGAAACATTTTTTTTAATACTATCAATGTTAAAAACAGCTGCTTATTTATTTATTTGTGGAAGCCATGATGATACATTTCTTCAGGATTCTTTGATGATAAGTAAGCAATAAGGTACGAGAAGCTATCGTGTATAAGTCACAGCTGAAGGGCATTGTTAGGCACGACGCGAAGGGACTGCTGGGTTGTTTTATTCAGTCAATTTACAGGTTCAGTTCCTCTGGAGTAACTTGAAGTTTCTCGAGGGCACAATGGTGATACTCACAATCACATTCATTCTCTCAAACATATCCAGTGTCTGACTCACCTGGGCATCTGTGGGGGCGGAGCCTTGATCTGGCTGCTGTGGCTGGGCTGACGATGCACTGATGGTGACATTTTTGTCTGAGCGGCTGCTGCTGTCACGGCTATGTGATTTGTGCCGATCCCTGCTGCTGCGTTCACTGCACGAGAGAGACACACACAGCGACGGAGGTGAGGGAAATGCTGTCGCCATGGCGATGGGAGCAGGGAAACACATTCACACTAATGACAGGATAACCACCATCATCATTCTCCCTCTTCATCCTCTCACTGACATGTGCTGGCTTCCTCTAGCACCGTCTCGTACATGCCCTAGCTGGAGCATCTGGTGCAAACTGGGTTAGATGCAGTGAGCTGTGACGACCCTAATCCAAGCACAGCTTTCTCTCTCTCTCTCTCTCTCTCTGGCTCATTCCTGTCTTTTTAGTCATAGCTAATGTCTGGCAAGCCTTAGAATAAAACAAAACCACTAAAAACAAACAAATACAGCACTATTGCACACAGGCCCTCTCTCACACATGCATTCTATCAAACAGCTGCAAACATAGACGTCTCGCTCCGAGTAAATCTTGACATTAGCAAATAACGCTGCAAATATTTGCAAAGACAGCCCTCAATCTCATGCTGTCTGTGTTTAACAATATACAGCAATGAGGCATGAAAATGATTTTGTTAGAGTAACTGATGCTCTTTTCACAACCTAGTGCCTTCTACATACAAAGGCAGCATCCTAACAATCATAGAACCTCACAAAGTACTAATTTGGAACAAAAATCACAGAAGATCTGACTCACAATTGAATTTAGTAGAATCTGACGTTGGCATATTGATAAGCTAATGCAGCTAAACTAGCAGATGCATCTGGCATTTGAATATTTTGACTGGATAAAAATAAGCAATACCAGTGGTTCTCACCTTTTTTAGCTAATAATTCAATGCACAATCATGATACATTTTTTTAAAGTTATTTATTTTACCATCGTAAAAAAACACTATATCAGTGTTATTTTAATATCACTTATATACTATTATAGTTTTGTTAATATTTTGATTAAGATTTTATTTTTATATTTTCTGTTTTCAATTTCAGTTAACGTTTTAGTTTTTGTTGTGTTTTGTCATTTTAAAAAAATATGTCTATATATTTTTATTAAGTTTTAGTTTATTTAGTTTTAATTATTTTAGTACTTCAACTTAAACTAAATGAAAATGAGAAATTTTGCCTTGGCGTCTAGCTGAAATAAAATAAGTTTAAGTTTATACAGTCAAACTAAAAGTTATTCAGACACTAGATATAATTGTTTATATTTTTTTTACTAGTGGATGCAGGAAACTATAGTTCATTTATGTAAGTGAGGATAGCAAAATAAAGTAAACTGACATATTATACCCCAAAATTCTTCATACAGTGGACTACCAGTAAAACTGATAAAAATTTGGGACCAAAAATTATTCAGACATTTTGACCTGACCATGTTTTGCTTAAGTGTTATCTGACATAATTAAGATAAATTTTTCTGATACAGTTTAACTCTGAGATCTTGTCATATTTTATTACCATTTTTTTTAAATTATAGTGAATAAACTGTATTAATGAATGAAATGTTCAAGCTGTCTGAATAAATTTTGGTTTGCCTGTATTATATTTTATTTCAGTTAATGTTTATTTTTATTTTAAGACAGAAAACTTTTTTTTTTAATGGTTTGGTATTAGTTTACTATACTTGCACTGCACAAGAGTAGTTGCATTTTTAAGTAAGCATTGTTTTTTTGCAGTCCGTGACCCTATCAGAACAGATATGTGACCACTTTTGCGGTCGCGACCCACCAGCTGAAAACCACTCAACTATACTTTTCTACAGCAACTCTCTGATCATGTTAGATCAACGAGTATGAATAGAGAAAATGCATTATGAGGATTAGAAAATTGCTTTTGTCTTACAATGACTTCTAACTGTTAAGTCTGGAGGCTGGTTGGCAGTTTATAAAGGTACATGTTTTGATTAGCTAAAAGAACTTATATTAAAACATCAATTCCAATACAGGCCTTAAAATGCTCCCGTCCTTTTCCAGCTAGTCATCACAGAGACCGACCCCCCCTCCCCCTGTTGCTTTACTCTAATCCTGGACAGACTGGAAATAGTGGGAATGCTGGCTAGAGATTGTGTCGTATTATAAAACATATCTACAGCTGAGCCTGAGGGACTAAGCCAAACAGCTGCTACAACATACAACAAAGTGCAAAGTTCAAGATCTGTGGACAGCCATGTATATGACGATTTAGTTATAAAAAAACTATATTTGTTTCCTACTACTCTGAATTTTGGGGAGAAAGCATCCACCTCTGGTTGTCTACCAATGTCTACAGTGGGTACATTGAGTATGATGTGGAAAAATGTACAAGTTCTACAGTAATATTTTCACTATTTTTTATACATTTCAAAAAATAGTTTAAACTCATATTTAAATAGTTTAATAATAATATTATCATATTCTCTAATTCTTCTCCCTTTCCTATTTTATCTAATATCTAAATAACTTTAAGACTACACATATTTATTTTGCTTTTAATAGTGCTAAAGGTCTTGGCACTGAATGCCCAAACAGATTCTTTAAAAATGCAATCAATGAATAAAACAACAAAGCCCTTTTTTCACAGCAGTGCAGATCTACACAACTTCGTGTCTATTGCAGTACTGTAAATACCCTGAAGGAAGCATGGGATTGTAATTAGAAGTTATATAAACTGGGTGTTGAGGCTGAATGGGAGAGGCAGTATGATAGCCCCTGGTGAAACATTGAGGTGTCCGTCCCCACCCAAGCATTATAAATGTGTTTTGATGTAAAATGTGGAGCACAGCTTCATTTGGAAATTAGGCAAAAAAAAAATTGAGCCTGCCCACTGAGACAAGAAAAAGTGGCCAAGGTCAGTGTATGCTACAAGTTATAGACATAGACAGAGAGAAACAGACAGTCTGAAAGTGATGTGTGAAAAATAAAGTGAATATGATTTATTAATCATTGTTTTAACTATCATTTGCCCATCTTTCACAGACCATTTTTGCCTTGCAAAAGATAAAACCAGACTGAGTACTGAACAGGCACGATTACGGTAAGATGTGGAGATGATAGATGATCTAATTCATCCTGATAAGGAGTATTAATGGAAGGAAAGAGCGATATAGTAGTAAAAAGTAGCAAGAAGTTAGAAAGCCAACAGAAAAAAGGACATGCATTTGTGGCTTTCTAATTGAAGATGCAAACATTCTCTGCTTTCATGCTGGAATTCCTCAGGCCTGTTTGGGCCTTTCACTGGAGTTTTTATAGGAAACCTAACAATAGTGAAGCTCAATAAATAACTTCCTAATTACAGTGGGTGGGGTCAACACAGTCTTAAAGCATTAAAGCATATCAGAAAACACACTGACAAGGAGAGCTCAAAGAATTTGTAAATTCTCTGGCTCAGTTCACAGCAACCAAAATTCCACCCAAATCTGTGAGCAAAATGTGTCATACAAACATGAACAATTATTTATGATAGGAAACCACTCAAGCAATCTCACAATTGTTGCACACCCAAATAAAATTCTTGAAGTTCAACCTAACAGGCCTTGTTTGTTTGTTTAAATACATCTAGAATTACTCAAATCGATTCATCATTTCATGTTTTATATTAATCATATTTGTGAGAGTAGTATTTATTTTTAATGAAGAAAAATTACAGAGTAAAGAACATTTCTTTAATGAGTTATGACACTGATTACCTTTTCAAAGTAATAATTTAGAATCATCAGAGGCAAATTCTCAATAATTTAATCTGAAAGTAATTAAAGACATCCCGTCACTAATGAGCAACAGAATAATTTCACAAACAAATTCATTTAATTTCGTTAATACGCTTGAAGCTTGAAATAAATGCAGAATCTTTTCATGACAATATTCATTTTCTGCATGAATAAATCTGAGAGAGGGAGAGATATATGAGAAGGAGAGAGTATGATGTGTATGTGAATGCACATGAGCCAGTTTAGCCCTTTACCTCTGTTTGTTTGACCCTCGTGACCTGTTGGAGTGGTGAGAATAACCAGAGTGGATGGAATCCGTGTCCATGGCAATACTGTCTGTGCTGTGATTGGTTTAACACAGCGTAGGGAGGAATGTGGAGACAGTGAAAGTGCAGACGATGATCAGGATATACATGAATTTGCGCAAGATGACAGGATTGTCTCTAGGGGCTCTCTGATCATTCACCTAAAAAGAGAGAGAGAAAGAAAGAGATTTTTTAACAAACTCATACCTTAAACCATAAATGGGTTAATGACGTGACAGGTCATTTTTTTGTCCAAAGGCCTTAATAATAATAAAAAGCAAAGATATAACATCCAAAGTATCTAAGGTAGTACAGCTAGATCTCTTTTATTGAATCTAAAAGGTTTTAATTATATTTTGCTACATATAAAGGTATTTTAAAGATTTTTAAGTGTCAAAAGGTTATTTGGTTTAACAGTCCGAAGGCCAATACAGCCATTTTATTTGTGATTAAAATATCTTAAAATGTAATAAATGTATATATTTTTTATTCTGCCGTGATTTTATAACATCATATATCAACATAGTGCAACATGGTATTAAAATTGTGTGTAAAAGTCGTTGCTTTGTTATGAGAAAGAATGTCCGGAAAAATGAATTTCATTGATGTCATTCAGAGTAACCAATATAAAGGGACCATTTTGGATCAAGTCATGCGGTCAGTATCATGTGACAGGATGTGACATCATTCAGACACCTGAAAATGACCACATGGTCATGAAGCAAAGTAACTAACTCTCTTTTAACTATCTGAAAAATTCATGTTTTCACTTGCTCATACGCATGTCCCGAAACATCAGGTCATTCGGTACAACCGCTATAAAATGGAAAATGTTTTAATATTTTAAAAACTTGTACTAAATATAAAATGTTTGATTGTTCTTTTGTTAGCTAGCTAGATATCAGCCTGTTAGCACTGTTTGAAATTATCGTCATTCGGTATAACCAAAAGTGTAATTCGGTAAAACCGAAATTTTGGTTAAACTAAATGACTTTTTTGGTGACAAATCTTATAAAAAAAAATGACAAAAGCAGTGTTAATTGATCATAAAATCCACAATCTCTTTGTTAACACTTAATAAAACTTCAAAATTAATTATATCTCCATTATGTTTTTTTTCCCACTTTTAAAAACCTTATTCATCAATGACCCAAATACATCAAACACTAATAAGATCATGTTATACTAATGTACATAATTGAATTCAGCATTTTAAAAAGCTCAGGGCTATCTCAAGTCAGTTAGTAAAAAATAACTGCAATACAGTGCAGTAGCCTGGTTCCAGAAATAAAAATCCCATTAATTTTCTTCATAGAAGGTTAATTTATTAACAGTAAACCTTTTTAGACAAGCAGGGAAAGCATATCCGTAAAGCAAAATGAAACACTGCAAATGATCAAGTTAGTCTCCATACACTCTCAAACTTCTTATATATTTGTGTTTAAAAATGCACTAAACTATCTAAAAATGTAAAGTTTTAGATTTCCTGCTGTATCACTCAAGCAGAAAAATGTAAAATTTAACAATGAAAAAAAAAAAGTTCACATCTTTTGTTAACCACAAAAAAAAAAAACCTCAACCTAACAGCCCACATTTCATACTTTTTTTTACATTGCTTTTCTCCAATAGTGACAACAAACGCATTCAGAACAGAAACAAGCGCTCACTGCAGCAAAGCCTAAAGCACTGTAAAGCACCTCTGCTGGCATCAACAAGCTCAAAGTGCTTTCAGTTCAGTACTACTCAACTTTAGCCAGTTCAGAAGCCAAACTAAATTTATTCTGCTTGCAAAAAAACACATTTCCTTTCCGCTTCCTCCATCCAAGCTGGAATATATCTGCTAGTGATAAATTATTAAAGAATGGAAGGTATGATCCTTAGGATATCAACTATAGTTCATTACTATTAAACTATTCCTTTTCATTACTATGCCCCCATTGCCCGCTCATTTGAACTGTTGTGGAAGCTATTTTTCTTGTCCGTTCTGTTTGAGTTTAAGCTTTTTAGGCCCTCAGTTCTTCACCTTCAGGGAATTCTGCATTGCACTGACTGTTAGGTGCTCGGATTCATGGTGTTACTTTAAATGTGATCTTTGAAATTGTGAGACTACACCACCGCAAAGCAGACATATGCATTTTCCCAAACTATTCAATCACATTTAGCCTAAGCCAGCTTGCTGTCCTGTTGATGTTACTCATAAGCCCTGGACAAAGACATAGTTATTCTGGAGGAAAAAAACTTTGAACATCACATTGTCATTAAAGTGTCACTTGACACAAGAGTATCAAGGCTCTATACAGAGACTTCCAGCACAGACCTTGTGCATTGATTTATACACTTATCAATTACTCATTTGGATTTCACACACGCTCTAGTGCCACCTGCCATCTCAAAGCAAGCAACCAACACAACACACTCACAAAGCACACACACATACACACCTATAATAGGATTTACAGGTCTAAAAATTTGATCAAAGCATAGCACAGCAAATGTATTCCATCACAAGTCACTTGCATTGAACCATCATGATGGTATTAAATTCTGCAGTATACTTTCTTCCTCTCACATTCCTCTCACTGATATATTCACATAAAGTTTGGGGGCCTCAATTCATTTCGTGTTTGGCATGGTAATGGATATGACAATGTTGATATGTTTGGTCTTGGTGGAATAGATCTGCTGCTGCAGGTTATTGCTGCTGCTGCTGCTGAGCAAGTACGGGACTTGCTACTGCTAATACATACACAACACGCTGCTGTGAGCAAGTAAGACATGCTGCTGCTGTACAATATAGCATATATGAAATCTATACAGGTGGAGCTGGGGAAGATGAAGAGTTTCTGAAAGCGCTGCAACTGCTACAGCAAATGCTAACCAAGTATTTAAAAGTTGAGCAGCGAGCTCTTTGGCTACTGATACATCAGCTGTGCCCTATGAAGAATGATGTGATTGCAAGCAGACTGAAGGGCTGTTTACACGACACAATTTTCAACTAAAAATGTAAAACCTTTTATGCGTTTTGGCCTTTCATTTATATGACAACAGCGTTTTGGGTGCCTGAAAACGCAAACTTGTGAAAACGGGTTTCAAAGGTTTTGAAAACGGTCTCCGTGTAAACAACAAAAACATGAATCTGTGAAAACGATGACGTCATGCACATGCATATTACACGTTCAGTCTATAGTGTTTCATCGCCATCTACTGGCCTGCCAGCAGAATACAGCGTTTTTAGTCGTTCTCACGGATTCGTGTGAATGGGGATCGTATTGACAGTGGTGTCTTCTGTACACGGAAAACTCGAAGGAAAAACTCCATTTTAAGCATATTGTTGTCATGTAGAGTTAAGGACCTATCAACATCTAAACCCATCTAAAGTTTCATGACAGAACTTTATATTTCTGACAAATTATTCAGCAGACTGTGAAACTAAATTAAACTTAAATTACCTCTTTGTTCAAACATTGACAGAGTGTTTGAAACTTGTTTAAAAATCCATTATTTTTGTAATTCTGATTGGTGAAAACTAGGACATGGAAATTTATGGTATTTTGGCACCACCAAAATACAGATATTGCTTTAAAGGTAGGGTAGGCAATGTTTTTCATAAACACTTTATGTTATGCTGGTTGAAACTCTCTTCACATCCTGATAGCAATCAATAATGGAAGTGGTCTAAATATTAAAAAAAAAAAAATGTACATATGTCTTCTGTGGAAGTCTCAGGACCAAAAAATGCTCAGACCAAATGCAATGATAGGATGTCTTACCTGCCTGTCAACCTATGTATTTCCGCACGTCCGCACACCCTGATCACGCAGACATCACACGTCAACAGTGCTTTCATGAGCCTATGCAGAGTTGAAGACAGAGTCACCAGTGCCACAAACGGCAGCCACCATTTACAATTCCTCCTGAACCAAAACAACAAGCTTATGCTGCATTCACACCTACCCTACATTGAATACATTTAGTTCAACTAAAATTCACTGTGCTATTAACTGCAAATTTTTCTTCTAACTGTATTCTTAAAGCCTATCAACATCTGTATATTTTATAGGTATTCAGAACATCCTCTTGAAATCAGAAGAGAATGATAGTAAACTTTGTACTGTAGAAAAAACAACACTTGTTTAGCTTTTGGTTTCCCTTGAATGGGATGATAGTCTCAATTGCTGGTTTATCTAAGAATTTATAGGTAATTTGCGGACAAATTATGTCCTTGATCATGGTGTGGTATGCGAGTTTGCCAAGATAGCACTGACCACTTTCAAGTCTTCATTTCTCTTATCAATGGGAGAAATCTGACCTGGACAAGCGCACACACAGCATTCCTCTGGGGTTACCTCATAGTGCCCTGAAAATACACACACACACACACACACACACAAAGAATTCCTCTAAAGTTACTCCATGTACACTCATATGCACTAACAGAACACGTATCAAGTTAGGGAAGCTGGGGGCTTAGTATTTTATGTTATTATATCCTATCATAAAGGAGAAGAAAGCAATTACAGCCAAATGTTTAATAACTTCAGACAGGTTTCACTCTCCTTAACTCAGTTTTGGCACTGTGTGTCGATCCATTACTATTCTGAAGACAATTCAAGGGTTGTTGCATATTTCACAGGGCAACATAGGCCAAATAAATCTCTTTTGTAAAAAGCAGGAATGCAAGGTTTTGAAGACTTTGATACGTGATCTGTCTAGATGAACTGTCTAGAGGCAGTTGAAATCTGAAATCTGTTTACAATATTCATTCTATTATTGGGATACACAGATTCCTAATTCAGGGTGAATAGTTTTCTAATCTTATCAGGCTTGCTCTGTTGACTTTAATCAGTTTTCAGAGTTCAGATAGATAATAAACAGGAGAACCAAACAGCAGGCATGTTCAGCTTCTTTTCCAAACAAATCATTGGCCTTTCTTTTTTTTTTCCTCTGTGCTTTTTATTTTATTTTTTTTTTTTTGAGATGCAACATTAGATAATTCAATGTGTGTATCATACATTATTGTTTACCATACATCCCAAATTAGTATTTATCAGAAATTCACACATAGATAAGAACAGAAAAAATGAAAAAAATGTGTCCATAGGAAGTGATCTTTCTGTATATTGTAAGACTGTACATTGATTTGTGAAAATATATCTTTGTGCTTTTTTTTAGTTATAAAGGGATAGTTTACCTCAAACAAAAATTGTGTCATCATTTACTCATCCTCATGTCATTCCAATACATTTTTTTCCACTGTGGAACACAAAACAAGGTACAGTATATTAAAAATGTCTATTTTTGTCCGTACAATGAAAGCCAAAGGGGTTTGATGTTGTTTTGCGCCCCACTGGCTTTCATTGTATGGGCAAATACAGCTTCGAAATATAAAATAAAACATGCTTCAAAATATCTTCTGTCTGGGCTCAGGTCTCAAATCGTAAAGTATTGGTCTATATCTGAGCCTCAGCTTATGGTCTCACAAATGGGCACAGTATCTTCATTACATGAATTTCATTGCTTTGAATATCTACTTTATCTGCTCTATCTAGTCATTTTACAAACCGACTGAGTGTTTGAAGTGAATGCTGCAATAAATGTACAATTTTCCTTCAATGACCAGTGACCTTAAATTTCAGCCTGTCTGTCAGACATTGCTATCGTATGGCCTCACAAGACTTAGTGTAACTCACATTTGTAATATTTTTGTGCTCTTTGAAATCTCCAATATTTATTGTAATATTCTTGGAAATGAGCAACCAGTGCATTATTAAAAAAATAATCCTTTTGTGTTCTGCAGAAGAAAGAAAGTTGTACGCTGCAGAAACAGTGGCATATTTTAATGTGAGCTGATGGACAGTTAATATTAGAGCATATAGTCAGAATGTAGTGCTAACTGGAGCAGGAGAGTCCCTGGAGGCTTTTACATTTAGCCATCAAAACTCAGATTTTCACAGTCATTACACCTACAGAGCTAAGACACATCATTTGACAGAGAGGCCCACTCAGCCAACGTAGCCTTTAACATATGTTCAAAGCGCTGAGTAATGCATATCATATACACGCATGTAGAAACACACATGCACACGCAAGACTTTCACATTTGCCTTGCCCTAGAGGCAGTCATGGATGATCAAACGCAGAACAATAACATTTCTTCACCTACTAAACTAGAATACAAGTAACAAGACAGGCAGAAAGACAGAATCAGAGAGCAGAAAGAACGAGAGTGGAGGGGGGAGGGACAGTGAGAGTGAAAGGAACAGAAGTGGGGGAAAAAATTCACTGTAGTCTTCAGATCAAGCAAGCGTGACTGACACATAAAAGCTAACACATAAACTGACATATATTATTGCAGACTGAAGTATGTGTGTGTGTATGTACATATGTATGTATACAGAGATAATATATACATATCCGCAAATAACGGCTAATGCTATTGCTAAGATAATGTTAAATTCACCTTGAAATCAAAATTGACAATTCTTATTTTTTATGGAATATTGCAGTGTTTATTATAAATTATTTATCTGTGCACATCATTATTTTTTAAATTCATGTTACCTCTTAATCTTTAATCAAAATAACTTCCCCTCCCTCTCGCAATGACATCTCTTTTCTTCTCTGACATGTTTTTCGGGCGGGACAACCTGTCACTCAAATGAAATGAACCACTGATTCGAAACAAAAGATTCGTTTAGCTTCGAAGCTTCATGAAGCAGTGTTCTGAAATCGCCCATCACTTGATATTGTTGAATAAAATCGTTATTTTGTTTTTCTGGTGCACAAAAATTATTCTCGTCACTTCATAACATTAAGGTTGAACCACTGTAGGCACATGAACTATTTTAAATACATCTTTAGTAGCTTTTAAAAGTGTTAATTGTCTTGCTGGCAATGGAGGCCTCACTGAGCCATTGGATTTCATCAAAAATATCTTAATTTGTGTTCTGAAGACGAATGAAGGTCTTACGGGTGTGAAACGACATGAGGGTGAGTAATTAATAACAGAATTTTCATTTTTGGGTGAACTAACCCTTTAAATTTAGTAGTGTCCATTTCAAAATGCTTGAAGCTATGGTGCTCATATGGGTGGCACAGGTTTGATTCTGGCATGTGATATACTGATATCATTTGTCCCTTTTCCTAATAATTTCATGCCACTTATTTTAATATCTGTTAGTTAAAATGCAAATACCTCAAAATAAACCCATAAACATTACACAATGATTAACTTTCCCCCCTCGTCGTGTCTTCACTACACACTGGCTCTTCTCCAAGACTACTGGAGGTTTTCCTAAGTAGTTAACATCACAGAAAATGTAAATAACATGTCTGTGTTTATATTATTGTGAAATGGACAGAGAAAGAGCACGAGCAAGGCTATGAAATAGAAAAACTGCATTATAGAGCCTTGCTCACTTTAATCTGGGTGTTGAGGCCAGATAGAAATTAAATAATTGTGTCAGAAACATCGGTAGCTCTATATTTAGCTGGCAAAATCCAGTCCTACACAGAACAGTTCTCTTTCTCCAACTGTGAATGCAGTCTGTCTAAGAAGTAGTTGTGGGGAATCCACCACAACACACACACACACACACACACACACACAAAAACAGGAATAGTAGTCAAAAACATCACAGAAGCTGCTATTTATATAAGACAACTTCATAGTGTAGTCCTCATTTACTAGATGGGCTTTCATTCATATGTTCCTAAAGCATTCCATTCATGCACTTGTGAAACATGCAAACCTCACGCTTGCAGCCTCAGCTACACCACACTTCTGTAGTATTTGAATTATTTGGATGGTGGTTATAATGTTAATCTTGCCTTATAAACCAGCATTATTCTGTATACCTACTTTGAGTATTGTCCAGAGTGATAGACAGTGTAATACTGTTCATACACTCTTAAAAAAATAATTAGCATTGAAGGTTTCATGTCGAACCTTAACCATCAGTGGAACTTTTCCATTGCACAAAAGTTTTTTTAGGGTAAAAATGTTCTTTAGATTATTAAATCGTTCTTCACACTAAGAAGAAAACAGTTCTTTTAAGAACTGATTACTGAAAAGTTATTTGGGGAACTCCAAATTGTTCTTCTATAGCATCACTGCAAAAAAAAAAAAAAAAAACTTTTTGAAACTTTTATTTTTAAGAGTGTATAACTGCTGTCCATGCTTGAAAGGCCACTGACATTGGCTGGGTAGCCAATCGTCTTTCCCATCACTCTTAATCTCACTGTTAGCATAGTGATCGCAGCTAAGGCCAACACATGAGCTCTGTTGATGCATTTTACAGCAAGGCTTCCCTGACATAAGTGTTGTTAACACTCCCTTCCCTGGGTGCTGTTTGAAGAAGCCTTTGCTAGAAGTGTTGCCAGGTCAACATATGATGTGGTGGACAGTACAAGATACTATGAAATTAAAACTGAATGTGTGTGAGTGAGTTTCTGAATGTCTTATCAAGCCCAATGTTTTCAGGCTCCATGCCTTATGTTCTTCCTTGGAATACTTTTTAAACTATGATATTTGGTTAAAAACACTGAAGTATTAAACATAAGAAATGATCCCATTTTAAAGACATATGCGTGTGGCAAATGTGTGTGCAGTGTAGCAATAGAAAGATAGGTACTCAAACAACAACAATGTGGGAGACCTGTTTCTTTGCGGTGTTCTTGAGATAAAGTTTAGTGTTATTTTAGTGCATTGAGCGTAAAACTTTCAGATAGGCCAATGCATAATTCATGTGCTGCCAGATATAAAATGCAAGAGTTGCACTGACAGATTAAAAGCCAAAGTTTGCAAATGTGTGTTGTTTTCTGATGTGTAAAAGACATAAAAATGTCTGCTTTACAAGAAAGACTGCCTCATTGTTTATTTCTACTGCTTCAAGAGGAGAATGCATACTTCCACTGTTTATCAGACAAAACAACATGCTCTGTTAAAATACCTGTATACTAAAATGTTACTAACAAAACACTAACTCAAGTTTAAATACTTTTTTTTTAGGTTTCACAATTCAGTCTCCCCTGAAAAGCAAGCCATCTTTCAGATGATTCTGAGAGTCCAACATCATTATCTGTCCTACATTATCAGGCAGTAGCTTCCTTAAGAGACCAAGAAGCACAAGGAAGTCCAGAGATGGGAATTTATGTCAGATGTTAGCAGTGCGATTCTATACTCAATGCAATAGACACAATGTCACTTGTTGTGCAAATCAAGATAAGGAGCATGTTACGGATCACATTTTACAATAATAACCTGCAGTAAGTAAGGAAACATTTATCTGAAGAAAACTGTATGTGTATGCCCAATAAAATTAATTCAGCATTCATTTATCTTAATTTTGGACACACACTTAGGATTAGAGAACAAAGTCAGAGAAGAAAGTGAACTCAAGATGCTAAACTCAGCCAGCAATCAAAATAAGCACATGCATAAGTGTTTTTAGACTATATGTAAAAAAAAAAAAAAAAAAAAAAAAAAAAAAAGGATATGGATTAATCCTGCAGACCCCCGTGTACCCTTTAAAAAAATAATCAACCCCACCCCCTTTTTTGTCATGATTATATGATTTATACCCTATAAACAAAAGAAAGGAAATTAGTTATTCAGGATTAAAGTTAAACATAAGCATCAATTTACCCTCTGACGACACCAAATCCAACGCAATGTAAAAAAAAAAAAAAAAAAAAAAAAAAAAGGCACAATGATATGTCATTCCTCGTGCAAGCCGTTCGTTGTTTCCATGCGCACCACGCATTCAAAACAAAAATGATCCGCTTTGACACTGAACATATAATCGTTTCATTTTGCAGTAATGCGAATGCAACCCTCTCAGCCAAAGCGCATTCTGTGATGAAGGAAAGAAACGGGAACCGCAAGAGGTCATAAATCGCATGTAGCTCATGGGCGTAAATGATAGCGTTGGAAAGACCGGTTCATTTGAAAGAATCGGTTCGTTCGAACGGTACGTCTCAATGGACAGGTTGAAAGCTGATTCACCAATTCGTGTTTCATAGTTCGTAGTGTTTCAGGCGCAGTAGCATTTTAATGTTAACTTATGCAAAAAAGGTATAATACATTAATAAGAAAATGTAATAATAATAATAATAATAGGAAGAATAAAACAATAAAATAACGTTTAGCCTATACAAAACACATTATTTAAAATGTAAGTCCTAGTTTCACAGACAGGGTTTAGATTAAGCCAGGATTAAGCCTTAGTTCAATTAGGACATAGCTTTTTTAAATGTGCCTTAGAAAAACATTACTGGTGTGCATCTTGAGACAAAACAATGGCAAAGGCATATTTTAATATGTGTCAGTGCACGTTGCTTTCAGTTAAAACAGCTCAAACATGCATTTTAGTCTGGGGCTAGGTTTAAGCCCTGTCTGTGAAACTGGAGGTAAATTTATAAAATGATTTATAAAATGAACAAAATTTGGCTCATACTCAATATGATTTTTCTTTTACAATTCCGTGGTCATTCCATGGTTTAAATATTATTATCATTATATTACCTTCCCCAGCTGTAAAACTTAGTTCCCCTTTTATGAAATGTTTTGTCAATCCATTCCTTTGCTCTGCTGCTTGGCTCCACAGAAAGGCTAAAATGACTCGGCTCAAAAGAACGATTCTATTGCGAATCGGACATCTCTAGTCATGGATACACCACCCAAGTCAACGGAATGCCAACCATGTGCTTTAAAAAGGGGAACCACTGCCTCTAATACATCCAATAAACACATCAACAAATAAATAAACAAGCACTATACGTGGTGCTAGCGTGATCCACCCAGCAGCATTTTTGGAGGCGACTCGGTGCCACGAGACACGAGATTAATGATCATATTAAGAAGTCAGCCCACTGCAAAATAAGAAAATGTGTTTTATTTATTGGAGGAAATGTTACAGAAAATGCATCTAAAGTGCTATTAGCATCTAGAGTGTAATGTTATCAGTATGAATTTTCATAGTGAATATAACGGGTTAATTCGTCTCGTCAGGAAGCATCAATAATGATTTTCATTGTAACCTTGTATATGACTATAATCAATACTCCGTATGAGCAATGACTTAAATCTGTCATTTTAGAGACCGCAGCTGGGCGTGAGAACTTGAACATGAATCCCAGTGTCTTCTAACGCCAAAAGGTGATCACTTGTATTTAGATCAATGCAGTGAGCACAAAAGAATAGACAATAGGAAGGCTATAGTAGAAACTTACCTAGTGGCCACGCCAACATCCTCGATAAAATGATCCGACGATCAATACACTGTACCCAGATTTACCCACTGTCATGCATTGCGACCAATCTGACGGCAGTAATGATAGTATCCTTTACAGGCGGAGCACAGACGATGCACTTTGGCAGAGGAGGTGGAGGGACTGAGACTCATTACAGTTGGCAGCGCTAGGGGGAGTTATCGCCTCTAATTAGACGTACATTGGTTTGTATATATATATATATATATATATATATATATATGTTATCATATTACATAAAGGCACAATATGGGAATTTTTTGGATTAAAATATCCAAAAACCACTAGAACAATGTTATATATTTTGTTGACTTGTGTATTTACATTATACCAAATACTTCCAAGAATGTTTAAATCCAGAGAAATAAGCAATTTTAACCAGGACTCGGGACGTGTTCGTGCGTCGCTTATTAATGACATCATTACCCTTGGTTTCTGGTTTTGTTTTGTAGAAATCATGGAAACACCAAAGACACTTTAATATATTATGTGTTTTATTAGACAGGTGAGCAACTGTTTGGATGGATACATTCATCGACAGAAAACTAATCATGTTATATTGCTAAAAGTAAGTCTTATTGTTTAAATCTTGTTTTCTTGATTTACAGCTAGTACCATGTTTTACCATGCCTTATACTGATCTAGCTTACTGCAGTGTGCAATAAGTGTCTCATAGCAGCTGCCGAGCGAATGCAGAATAGCACTTTTCAACCTTAGCATTTTCAACACACAAATATATCTAATATGATAAAACAGCGCTGCTTTATCCCACATGCAAAGGACCAGAAGAACGCAGAAGTGGTGACTGTGGCATAATAAAAGTTCTACTGCTCTCGAGACGTGTGTCACGCTCGACTCTCATTATCAATCGCTCCAGTGGCCCCATTTCTGCTCTCACAGCACTTGGTCCTGCTCTACTTTATACTATATCTCATCCATGAACATGATTTCTGCCCGAGTCCCATCCCGATTCTTTTCCACCGGCTGTAGACGTGAAGACAACACATCCCATGATTCTGTGAAATCAAGGCGTCATCAAGCTACGCCTTTGTTTTGAATGAGCGACCTCTAGCGGCAAAAAAATTACATATTGTAGCTTTAATAATGGTATTATCCCTTTATTTGTCGGTGTTTGCTGTCAGTATACAGTGGGATTTTTCAGTGACTTGTCCTGCAATGTACATCGTTCCACCAGTAGTTGGCGACAAGTGAATGTCTTTAAGAGTGTGTCATTAAACCATTGATTCAAGCGTTCGCCTGAGGGGAAAAAACTGACAAAGTAAATGGCAATTGTATCTAAAATGTAAGTTACTCAATATTAACTGCTTGTTTATCGAACTGTTGTAGCCTATAAAAGCAGTGGCATACTCAGCAATTGTTCCCTCGGTTTGATTACCTTGATCCTAAGGTGTTATACTGTACGTACAGCGACAGCACTCGATTGGTTATGTATGTTAAACAGGTCACACATGACATATTAATCTTATATCTTGATACAAACCTCTCTCTGTCTCTCTTTCTCTGTTTTCTTTACATCTCTCTGTCTGCAGTCTTTACTGATTTCCTGACTGCATCCAGCCCATAAAACCGATGAAGCGAGAGAGATGCAGAGAGAGCTTTCTACCATTAAATATAGCTCCATCCCCCACATATTCCATCCACTTTCCCTGCCACTTAAAGCTTTTTTCCATTGTTCATTCACAATGGACACAAAAATAAGGTTGTTTGGACTGATGATTATTGTTGAACAAATGACTTTCAAAGAATATTCTGGAGATTATAAAAATATAGCCTACATTCAATATACTTAAGAATATGCCTACAAATGCACATATTAGCATACTTTGGTACTGTACATTGTCATATAGGCCTATTATGTAAAGACATTTGTTATCTGTGTAGCCCATTGAGAAGAAAGTTAGCCTAAGTTATGTAATAGTCACTTTGATGAAGGTATCTGCTAAATGACTACTATAAGCAAGCTGACTTTTGATACCGAGAGATTGTTTAGAGTGATATTTAGACAAATAATTCTCTCTTTCTGGCAGCATCCACATGTGTCTTTGCTTTTGACTCATATAGCTGAGTGTGAAAATTAGAGTCTTAGAAAATGAATTCATTAAATAATTTCATAAAATTTCCATTACAAAAAATAGGCCTATTATCAGCATAACAATTTTAGTAACAAGTAGAAAATTCACAATGTCACAGATTTACTTATTTAATAAATGACCTAGAAATAGTTTAAAATCTCAAATATGTCTTTATATCTCAAGATGTCGATTTTATTAAATCATAACTTTGTATTTTACACTAAAGAGACAGTGTACTCTTTACAAATTAAAAAAAAAAACAAAACACTTTTACTGCTCCTCGCTGACCAATAGGGGGCGGCATAGACTTTTATTACAGTATTCCCAGGTGAAAAAAGTACACTTCTATAATGTACTTAAAGTGCTCTATTTTCGCGCACTAATTTTGTGCTTAATATACTAAAAATTCTTCTTTAGTACTTAAGATAATCTTAAGAACATCTAAGTGTACCCGTACTATTTTGAGACACCATGAAATATGAACTAAAATGTGCTTTTAATATAGGCTACTATCTCTGTATTTAAAAAATATATTTAGTTACTACTTATAGTACATTTGAACCCATAGTGTACTACAAGTGGTAACTAAATATATATTTTTAAATACAGAGATAGTATATTAAAAGCACATTTTAGTTCATATTTCATGGTGTCCCAAAATAGCACAGTTGAGTACACTTAGATGTTCTTAATATTATCTTAAGAAGTACTAAAGAAGATTTTTTAGTATATTAAGTACAAAATTAGTGCGCGAAAATAGAGCACTTTAAGTTCATTATAGAAGTGTACTTTTTTCACCTGGGTTGGACTAAAGCAATTCTCTAAACAGCTATTTGAAACAAAAACACTGTAGTTGTCGTCTGAGAGGTAAATAGATCATATCTGTGAATAAAGTCACACACACACACACACACACACACACACACACACACACACACACACACACACACACACTGTTATATTTATTAAATATTTCCGGGTGACTTATATTACTACTAGTAGAGCAGCAGCAGCAGTAGGCAGCATAGTAATGCAGTATATGACGTTTTATTATTGTACAGTCCTATCATATATGAACTGACAACTGGTTTGTCCACTAAATGGCGCTAATGAACACCTCGCATAAAGTTTATGCTTCGCATAAACCCGCATCACTTCACAATTTTTCTGTTATCTGAATCGTTCAGCTGAGTGGAGCTCTCTGCTAATGTGCCAGTGATCTGAATCAGCTGTGTTAAATGAAAGAGAAGAGACATACGAAATGTGCAGTGCCCCAAGACCAAGATTAAATGGAAGGATATTTTTATCTGCATATTGTTTATACTGGCCAAAAAATTATTTGGAAACTTATGAATATAGAGAGAGTTAGGAGAACTTAGCCTACATATTAGAAAATTCGTGATTGATTACTGTGTAGATGTACTGCAGTGCACCCAACACTAATGTGTTATTTTATTATTATTATTATTATTATTATTTGTTGTATTATTATTGTCGTCATTAGTTCAAGTTTCTGTAAAAGAAAGATACTTCCATTCCGTTATGAGTGACATTCAAAGTGTTTTGATGGGTGCCAATATTTGCATAGATTTTAAGTGTTTGGGTGGTTTTAGTGCATTATTTTATTCTATTTATTTATTTTTATTTTTTTATTTTTTTGAAAGAAATAATAAGTCAAGCTGCGTGCTACTCCGTAGATGCTGATAAAAACATATAACCATTTTTTATTTCACAAAATAACTGTAAAATATATGCAATTAGACATTTTTTCAATAGTGTTCGTTCATACATTTACCAAATAGCTACCTTTTTTAATTACTGTTCGGCTAGCGCAACAGCAACTTTATTGTGTGAGAAAATGTAATTTTTCCCTTCAAGTTCTTACAAAATCCTGTAGCCATATGTGGGTGTTGTGCAAATATCTGAAGAAAGGTTGTAAATCTGTACTCTTCGATGCATGCATCAACAAATGCATGCGCCGACTATGTCAGTGTGTCATTGTGTGATGAAAATGCGAAAATCTGATCTTTGTATGTCTGACGCGTGCACAGATGGTCCGGGAAGGCGCGCGCAGCCGGGTCGCATTGTTCTGAGTGTGACACTTTCTATGCGCGAGCTAATGAGAACAGACTGACTCTCGTTTTACCCTCTAAGCAGTTTTTTCTAGTCTTTTCTTTATAAACACTCTTAAAATCCTCTGTCTCTCATTCGTCCGTTTCCATCTGGCCAATTTAGCCTAACCAATTGGACGGATTGACCGATAGATAGATAGATAGATAGATAGATAGATAGATAGATAGATAGATAGATAGATAGATAGATAGATACTACGCTGTTTTGTTAATGAATATTATGTAAGACACATTTAGACACGACAGATTGGCTCATTGCATGAAGGGTCAGCGTCTAATCTGGCTACCTGAGTTTAAGGCTAATGTATTCGACCCTTCTCTGTGACATACTCGCAGACATATGGTATTACAGCGGGGCTGAGGGTCATTCATTACATAGCTAATCCTCTAAGGCCTGTTCCCTTCCAGCATGGAACACACAAACTGATCAGCCTGTTTGCCTAAGCGAGGAACTTTATGCTGCACTTCTTGGGATATATTAGGCATAGCTACATGTTAAATGTTTAATTTTCAAATTTAAGATATTTATCTTTTAACCAAATTTTCCTAAGCTTGTTTTATGATTGAGTAGCACAAATCGACGGTATAAGTTGCAGCATCATCAGCTGAGTAAAGTTATGATCTTTAATGTGAAATAAAATCAAGACTTGGACGCACGCGCGCGCGCACACATGCTCTCTTGCATTTTCCCACGGGACGCAGCAGACGGGTCGTAATTTGGTTGCCTTGGCCCGTCTGGACAAGCACCTGTCTCCTCTCTGGGGAGAAAGTCGCCTTTGGGCCGTGAGCAGAGCGGACTGTGCATGTGTGACAGCATAAAAAGGTCTTTTTTTCCATGTTTTTTTAAATAGTAAAATAACGACAGTGAATTTTATAATGTCAACCCATAGTTCATTATTTCATTGCAGTTGTCGTCTGAAATGGCAAGCGTAAAAGTAGGCTGTAAAGAACATAGAGAGCATCTTATTGGTACAATATCTTTAATTTCATATTGTTTTATACAAAAACAACAGACGAATCGGCGTTGAATTAATATTTTTTTTACTATTTATTCTAAAATAGTTATGAAAAACTGCGATACAAACCAGTGTACTGGCTATTCCACTACAAAATGACGGACAAAACCCCGAATTAACAGGGTAATCTTTGGATATGAGGCAGATGTGAGATAATTTGTTCACTATAAAATTTCCAAAAGGTTCACAAGAATCACGTAAACAAATAATCTCTATAAATAGTTTCTAAAAGAAAAAATAAACTACTTTGAGATCATTTTTGGTCGCAGCAAAGAAAGCGTCTATGGGTAGCTTACAGACTTGGGAGGCAATTAAGCAACTCTTTATGTATTAATCCAAATTATTTATGTGACACTGATTATTATGTAGGCCTACATTTAATTTAGTCTAATGGTAGGCTATTTTTAATCAATCACAAGTCATCTGGTACCCAAGGCGCTATCTATGAGCACTTTGTAAACAAAATAAACAATACAGCAATAGATCCTATCCGATGGGAAGTGCTTCTCGTTATCATAGGACAGGACATCAACAGCAACACCATTATAATAACCGTAGTGCACACACAGCGAAGGCCCTCCTACTCCTAAGAAAACTGCCAATGAAAAGTGCAAATGAAAAGCAACAGTAAACCCAAACTTTGCGACATCAGTCTATGAATAATAATAAAACATTAAATATTTACACGCATACGTAAACACTTTAGATATGCTATTTTAAGGACACTCACATAACTTAATTTACTTCATAAATAAAATAAACAAAAATACATGTAGAAGAAAATAAATTAACAAATAAATTAACAACAAGGTTACGATTTGTTCCAGCACATAGATGTAGCCTATACATTTTTTTTCCCCCCAGATGGTTGGTAGCCTATAAAATCCGCTTGATTTATATTAAGATTGTGAAAGATAAATGTTATGTTGTTTCGTTTAGGCCAATGTGATGTATAAAGATCCAGCCCAAGTCAAATCTCTCCACAACAAATTACTGGCACAAATGTGCTTATGATATTGAACGTTGAACAGGATAGCTTTGAATGGTTATCCTAAACTCTTGTTATGGTGTCAAATACAACAATTTTCACTTATTGCAACACGTAAAACATTTTTGGGTAACTCTTTATAATAACCTTCTTCAGGGCTAATTATGTTTGTGATTAGCCTACTGAAACGTTTGAAAACACTGTCTAACAGAATACATTATGACTTCCTTCTATCTTTTTTGTTAGGCTTTTTTGGGTAGCCTATTTTAAGGACAGACAGTTCGATATCATTCCATACTGTAGGCCTGTTACTGAATTCTAAAGTGTTACCCATTTTTCTTAATGTTTGTGAGTCTAGCTGTCATGTCAATAAAAGTATTCATTATACACCTGTAGGATTTTGTTCAGAATGCTGTATAATGCGCTGAAAGTTAGTCTAAACGTCCAAAACGTGGTTAAGATAAGAAATGTAACAGATAGCGAGACGAAGTATTTCTATCTTTGACAGCTTCTTGTCGGGTGGAAGTGTTGGTAGCAGCTTTCTAAGCTCAGCGAATGCTACGTTGAACGCTTCCACTCTGATGCGCTCGCGCGTGGCATGCGCAGAGCGGTACTTCGCAGTCGCGCGCCTCCTCCGTCTCTTCTCCTCTCTAGTGAGCGCGGCTGGCACGAGTGCGCGAGTCTTGCCGTCCTCGGCCTCTAAGGGCTCGTGAGCCACACATTCCACCTTCATGATGTTCAGACATTCCGTGTCCGACTGTGCCCAGGTGAGGTCAGGATCCGTCTGATCGGGGCTCAGCATCATTTTCAGATCCGTTTGATAAAAACTTCAAAAGTGCACTGATTGTTAACTGCCCTGGTGAATTAGACACAAAGGATTTATGTTTTTCCACATATAAATAGTAATCTGTACATAATGTTAAAATAAATTAATTGCTTGTAGGCTATTTCACCTCTATTTTAAGGTATAACATTCAGTGTTTGTATGCAGCTTCATGGATAGGCTATTCGTTTGTGTTACTTTAGAAACAGTTCAGTAGCTACTAAATGTTTGTAAATGGTTGTTGTGTGCATTTTGCAGTTTGGCTCATTCAGCACACATTTCCATCAGTAGATGGAATATTCACTGGTTCTACGCAAAAGTTAATGGAAATCAATTATTGTCACAAAACCCAAGTCATAGTTGACCATCTGTCGCAAATGCAAATGCAAAACCTATAGCTCCAGATGACACAAAGATGCATGGAACCAGTCTTTTTTTCCATTGATTTTTTTTTATTTATATTTTCGTTATAAGTTGAATGTTTTAGAATAATGATTTGTCTGAGCGCACTGTACGTTAAAATTTTTTTTTTGCATGTTATTACCTACTGAATTTTGCAAAAGAACTAACACTATAAAAATTCTATACATTACAACTGAAAACGTTTTTTTAATTGCTGTCTTAAATTTTTAAAGAAAAAGAAAAAAATCAAAATCAAAGCGTTGCCAAAGTGACAGCTTCCAAGATTAGTTTATTGCACTTTAATTACTGATGAAGATCGAGTTTAAACAGAGGAAAACTAAGACGTTGTTATGATAAAATGATGACAATATACAATATCAATGTACATAATTATTTTGGCGAGCTGCCCATAATCATAGACTTTTGCTATAGCTAATAATTTAATATAGCCTAGTGCAATTTAATGTATGTAACATGAACACTGTAATGTAAAGTGTTTACAATAATCATAACATGAACATGACTGAAAAGTATTAATCTACCAACATTTATGAAATTGATTTGAAACTCACCTCTGTTGACGATGAACAGGACGAGAATCAGTTTATTCCCCAAAATCCCCTTTATCAAATCTGTTTTAGTGTTTCATGTTCATCTGTCCATTGTGCTTTCTGAATTTTTATTCTGGCATGAGCAACAGCATTTCTCAGCCTAATATTTTCCTCGCCACTAATTCCACTTATAACACAGCCGGTATCGTAGATTGTTGTTGTATGATGAAATTTCCGTGAACAGTGTTACAGAATGGATATTATAATAACAGGACCGGTAACGCACGCTCTGAGATGTGTTGCCCTCTGACCCGTGTGCGGATAACAATGGACACGCGTCCTCAGATAAGATCGATGAGATAAGAAAGTGTCGTCTCCGGCTCTCCTCTTTTCTGTTTCCCGTGGATTAGGATAATATTGCTCCAGCCATCCTTACAACCACGCGTGCTTGTCCTCGTGCCTCTGATGATTTGAGAGATAACATTCCACTGGCTCCCTATAAAGTCTCTCTCTCTCTCTCTCTCTCTCTCTCTCTCTCTCTCTCTCTCTCTCGCTCGCTCGCTCTCACAAATCATTCACTTTATGCACTTATCCACGACAGTCACACCTCCGTCCAACCCCCTCTTTTCTCTCTCCTTCCACTCAGCGACTTCTTTCTCGACCAGATTGAAAGGAGCGCCTGAGGCTAGAGCTGGACTCATGTGTTTGGCAGTAACGCATTGGTTGTACGCCTGTGTTAAATTGGTGCAATTGTTTGTAAAAGTTTCAGCTAAATTAACTAAATTATGACTAAATTAATTGTTCAGTTATGACGTTTTAAGAAAATCCCTTTTATATTAGTGTGACGTTTTGGATGACAGCAGCCTCGTGCAGTGTAACACATTCGTTTTTTTTTTTGTTTTTTTTTTATCGATATTGAGAGAAATATTTGACAAAATACTAAACAAAATTCACTGTAATACATCAGGGCTATTGAAAGTGAACAGCAAAACAGCTAAAAAAAATGGTGTAAAGTTTAAAGGAAATGGTAACGAACATTAGCACTTAAAATGCAGTCTTCTACAATCTAAAAAATGGTGGGTTTTTTTTTTTTTTTTGTCAACTACCTGTTTACAAATATATTTGTACTTCAGCATCAAATGACAGTTAACCGTACCTTTTGTTTGCATGATCACAAGTTCACACATTTTTAAAACTTTTCATCAAATCTAAGCTCTCCACAAGCCACAATAATGATTTATCACAAGCATTGATGGGTTTAGTACGCAAAAAATTATGTGAGTATATCAACCCATGTTCTTCCAAAGATCAATCCTTCTATAATCCAGTAAAAAAAATCCAGTTTGTAATGATGTGTTGTAAAATGGAAAATTCTGCTTGTGTTATTAAATGGATAGAGAACAGCCGGCTTGGAGAGGTTTGTTTTTTCTAAATGAGAGACAGAATTTTAATAGGATATTTCTAATAAAAGATAAAAGCGACAGAGATGGTTAAAAAAAAAAAGTGGGAATGTATTGCCAAACTTCTCATAAAAAACCTTTAATAGACACGTCAAGACAAATAGATCTTCCCAGTCTGTGCATATGATTTAAAAAGACAGTTGTAATATAATCAGTAAAATGAATGTATAGTTCGATACCAAGTTTGATGAGAAAAAAAGGTCTTTAATATAAAATGAAATCATTGGCATTCTTCGGGATCCACATATCCTCAGACTGATTATGTTTTAGACTATTATTGATCATGGCGGATGATGAAATGTTCCATTAAAACCTCTTATTTCTGTCCTCTGTTTGTGAACAAAGTCAGCTGGTCTGCTATTTACTGCAAAACACCCCTCTCCTCCTCACACATACACACATAAATACACAGAGTCAAATGTGAGAAAGAGGCATATGGCTTCCAGAGTCACCCATCCCCCCTCTGCTGCCCTTTTTTGCCTGGTGCATGTGTTCAGATCTGGGCATTGCTTTGGGAAGGGGGCAAGGACCTCACTGACTGAATTAAGGTCTACTGTGTGTGTGTGTTGGGGCAGCTGGCTGATGTTGCTGGAAGGATGGAAAGATGGATGGGTGGATGGAGAGATGGATGGAGGCAGGATGTCTGACCCAGGGCCAGTGGAGGGGTATGAAAATAGTAAGACCCAGAGAGAGAAAAACAATAGAGGGGAGGACATGGAGGCAGAAGAGAACTGGGCATAAAGAGGGAAAAAGACAATGGGATGGAGTATTTTGACTGGAAAGAGACAAGTGAAGATCATATGTCTTTTTGGCAATATTATTATGTTATGTGTGGGCATGAATCTGTTTGTAAAGGCTTTGTTTTCGTATCATTTGGTTTAGTCAGATTATGCCAACTCGGAAGGGAACACATGTTGTCCTGTTGGCTTAGTTTTAGGAAGGCTGGTGGAGATCATAAGTATTGATCTCTGTTGTTCATGGTGAAAGAACAATGGAGTGCAGCTCATTTCACGGCTTAATTCAGTCCGAGTATGCGGTCAATAAGAATACCTTCTGCCAGGGTCAAGCTCTGATGCATGCTCATTTAAATCAACAAATTTCCAATGCCTTATTATGATGTGTAGTATAAAATATTCCCCATGTCATACACATTCATGTATACATAATTCTTGGCAAAAAATCCAATAAACTACATAGAGTACCAGATCTAGCTGATATAAACTGTTGTTCGGCCTAATTTCTGTTTAGTCTTACAGACATACAGTCAAACCAAAAATTATTCAGACACTAGATATAATTTTTATTTTTATTTATTTATTTATTTTTTTACTAGTGGGTGCAGGAAACTATAGTTCATGTATGTAAGTTAGGATAGCAAAATAAAGTAAACTGTGACATATTATACCCAAAAATTCTTCATACAGTGGACTACCAGTAAAAATTATTCAGACACTTTGACCTGACCATGTTTTGCTTAAGTGTTATCTGACATAATTAAGATTAATTTTTTCTGACACACTTTAACTCTGAGATCTTGTCATATTTTATTACCATTTTTTTAAACTATAATGAATAAACTGTATTAATGAATGAAATGTTCAAGGTGTCTGAATACATTTTGGTTTGACTGTACATCTGTATGCATCAAGACTGTGGCATTTAGAACTGAATTGAGAATATACAATTCCAGTTCAATTCCGGAATTTGAATTGAATTTGAATTAAGTTGACATGTATGAATGTAAGGAATAGAATTAAAATGAATTTCAAATCTAAGACATTCAAATAACTAATTTTAAGCTAGAAAAGCAGAAAGTATTTATTAAAGTTTAAAAACCTTTGATGTTTGGAGGTAGATTGATAGATTATATAGAATATTGAGTAAGTTACATTTTAGAATCAAAATTTCCAATTATTTTGACTTATTTTTTGTTCAGCCAAGTTGGTTTAACTTAAAAAAAGTAAGTAAGTTACCTGGTTGCCTTAACATTTTGAGTTCATTGAAATTAAAAATTTGAGTTAATACAATGAAGGCGATTGGTTTAGCAACAGAAAAATATTATGTTATCTGAACCACATTGATTATTTAAGTTGATTTGACAAAAGAAAAAATGTTGTGATAACAAATATTTTTTACAGTGTGTGAACAACAGACAGGTGCGTCATTCCTTGATGAATCAATGTTTTTTAAACAAATGGGTTGAATCACTGATTCCATGACTCACTCATAAAGACAGTCGAAACAACCTGCAGAAAGAGTCATCACCACTATGCACAGACTGAAAACCTGCTGAACGCACAAACACAGATAAGCAGAGTGAGACAAACAGTGAAAAGTCCCATTTATAAGTGAATTCGAAATAGCATATTTTGCTCAGCCAATCGCATTCGAGAACTAGACCTAATGTTGTATAATGTGGGATTAATTTCTTTGTTTTTGGCGTTCATTGGGAATCCTACACCTAATTAAGCAAATGATTACATGCCTATTCATAGAATTTTAGTGATCACAAGTCATGGAGGACAAATTAATTTAAAAGTTTAATTAAGAAAATCATTTAATGGGATAGTTCACACAAAAATGAAAATTCTGCTATCATTTTCTCACCGTCATGTCATTCTAAACCCATGAGGGTGAGTAAATGATTCATTTTACTGTCATTCCAAATCCATAAGGGTGAGTACATGATTTATTTTACAATGCCATTATAACCTTTTTTCTGATCTGTTAAGTTTTGGTTATCCAGACTTTCAGGAACAGAAACCTCTCAGGTTTCATTAAAAATATCTTAATTTGTGTTTTGAAGATTGACGATTAAAGTCTTATGGGCTTTAATGACTTGCCTCATTAAGTACAGTACATAACTTCTATATTTTTAGGAGGCTGAATGAGTTTGAACATGGATTGTTAAACTGAGGGTAGTCTAAACTCAGCTGCATGACTGACCCAGGCACTGGATAACACCCATTACAGCCCCAATGAGAGCCAGCTGCAGCTCATCAGCACAGGACACCTGAGCTCAGCCCTGCTTGGACATACTGCCCTTTACACACAATAAAACTCATGCACACAGATGCACAACGCTATATGTACATGCACATGCATGCATTCGATTCTCAAGGACACGATCTAATGTGGTTTTGCTGTTATTGTTGGCGTTAATCTGACAGGAACACAAAGAATTACTATCCTTGTACGAGATAGAGAGAGAGAGCGAGACGAGAAAGATGAGCGATGGCATATATTTTCTTCTCTCTCACCTCTCCAGGGTGAGCTCAGATCAGAGCTCCTCCTCCTCCCCCATGAATTGGGATCAGGTGGGGATCAGCTGGACCTTCGAGAAGGGGGGCAGAGGGTTTATGTGTGTGTGTTTTGGTAGTGGTGCTGATGAGCAGGAGGGTAGGGTGCCAGGCCGGCCGGGGGCCAATGTTGCACCTGTGAGAGATCCTGGAGGCAAATCTGGGTGTAGAAGCATGGATATGATTGGAAAGGTCCATCTTAGCACCTGCACAGAGGCGATTGAAGAGTTTGACAAGCCCAGAAATGAAAAAACGAAACAACAACCTAACTTTGGCTTTTATGATACATCCAAGAAGCCCAATGCATCCAGGCAGGGTGATGTCTGTGAGTGTGTTGTATGCGTATGTGAAGATGCACTCCTGGGCGGAAAGAACGAATTGGTCAGCCCTTTCCCCCTGAGAACAATCTTTGAGGTGTAAATAACTGAGACAAAGAGGGAGTTAAGAGAGTACCCAACATCTTTCTCCCTTTTTGCTTTTCTCTTTCTCTCTCTTTTTCCCTCCCACTTCGTCTCCAGGGATTGTACCAGCCTGGCTTGAACTGGACACCATCTGCTATAATGTGACAGAATGGAACCCCCAAATACTTTCATTTAATTCTGCTTTGTATGTGTGTGTGTGTGTGTTTGTTTGTGTGCACATGAGAAGGAAGCTATTATCTACAGCATGTTTTTTTTTTTTTTTAAATACAGCTTTGTTTCTGTAAATACGGACTTGTATACATACACACACCGGTACATGTGCACTAAAGGTGCGTGGGTCATGGTTGCACCCAGAATTTGTTCCCTTGGGTCCTTTGTTGAATTTAAAGACCATCTGTTTTTCTCTAACAAGCTTTCTCTTTTTCTCTTTGTTATTTTAGCCTTTTCTTTGCATTTTATTGGTTTAAAGTCTCTGTGTGATCAAAATTAAAGTGTTTTAGGCCTCTAAGGTTATGAGAAACGTGGAAAATTCAGTACCATGGACAGTGCTGGAGAACCATATCCACAGGCATTGCCATAATTAAAGAAATATTTTTATTATTATTATTTTTAGGTCTGCATGCATATTGCTAAATTTCATAGGAACACAAAAGACGGTATCAAACTTTCAGTTAGGTTAGGTATGAATCCTGTTCAATTAAAAAGCTGTGAAGCCATGAAGAACTTCCGCAGTTCATTTCTAACCCTTATGGTGGTTTTTCAAATGCAAATTATTTTCTATTAAATGCTAATTATTCAATTGAATAATTTATTAGCTTCAAAGCTGCTAGAGGTTATGGGAAATTGACAAAAGCATTTGAATTGTCTTATAAAATGTCATACTATTAAATTCTAAAGTCAGACATTCTACTTCTGCTATCCACATTTGTTTGATATTATATTCAATAAAGAGAGTGTGAAATGAAAAATGAAATATGTTAAACTAGTGTTTTAGTTGTAGTGTTGTCATTGACATGTTTAGAGAGAGTCATTAGAAGAGGGGCTATATTAATGTCCCATCAAGACCTAATCTAAAAGATGAATTACTGAGGATCACTGTTTCATATAAAGACAGAGTTTTGTCTTATTGATCTCTTCGTTGAAAGCATAATGCCCCACCCATAACACTGATGATTTTCATCTATTCCTCTTGCTAATAAAAATGTCGTTTATGGACAAAATTCTACCACTTCATCCAACTTAACATTAAACAATATTTTTAAGGACAATGCGAAGACGCTTAGCACATCTTCAGTATTTGTTACATGCATTTCCCGATTCGGATTCCTCTTTTTGATACATTATATATGAACTACATTTCAAAAGTTATGAGTTCAAAGTTTTAAGAAATCAGTCATTTTATTCAGCAAGGATGCTTCAAATTGATCAAAACTGACTAAAGATAACAACAGATTTCTGTTTTTTAAACTTTGTGCACAACGAAGAACAAGGTGCAGTAGGTGATGTGGGAAATGCTAATTTTAGCCTGCTAGCATTTAAAGCATACAATCCCACCCTTCCTGCAAATCGCCGTCCAACGCCATGCATCCTCCAAAACACATGAACGCGCACAGACCGGAAGTGAGACAACCAGAGACAATGTTATTGGATTACATCATGTGTTGTTCACCAGTAAGAAAAGTTTACCGTACAAAAACTTAATGAGGTTTTCCCAGCTAAGCAAATTATACTTATTTAAAATATGACAATGGTGAAAACTAAATTGTGTTTTATCTAAAATTTTAAGCACTTGTTTGTATAATAATTCCAATGGTTTTAGAACTATGAAATGTGTACTTGTCAAACAATAAGTCAGATGAGAAAGAATCATAGAATGAAAATAGATCTTTGCAGCCTCATTTGATAAAGAATTTCTAATAAAGCTAAAATTAACTTAGTTAAATTTTACCTTTTTGCATACATTTTTAATATGTGTTTTAAAACCAAGACAGGAATCCAGATGAACCCCTAGGTATTTATATTCTGAACTTGTAATCTCTCTCCTGAAATTACAATATCCTGCTTTATATCAACAATATGTCCCTTAGAAAAGAACATACAACCTGTTTTTGACACATTTAATTTCAGATAACACTGATTGAGACAGGATGTGACTTTTTCCATAACATCTGTCAACTTATTTGCAACCTCTTCTGCATTTTTACCATGTGTGATAATTACTGTATCGTCAGCATACATTATGATATTACATTGTTGACACAACATAGGTAAATCATTAAGATACATGCTAAAGAGAATTGGGCCCAATATGAACCCTTGTGGAACACCAGTTAATAGACATAGTGAATTAGATTTATAATGATACATTTTTATTAATTGAGAATGAGAAGAAACATAAGATTCAATTAAATTTACAAACTTTGTCAAAAAATTTAAATGTAATAATTCATGCAAAAGGTTATTATGATTTACAGTACCAAACACTTTCTGCAAATCAAGAAATATTTCCCTATAGTGGCTAATAATAATAATAATAATAATAATAATAATAATTCCATGTTGGAAAATAAGGTGGATATTTATAAAAATACATTAAGACTGCTTAACATGAAGATTGCTATCAGGATATGAGGAGACTTTCAACCAGCATAACAAAAAACATGTTTCTGTAAAGAATCACCTATTGCACCTTTAAGCAGCACAACTGTTTTCAACATTGATAATAAGAAATGTTTCTTGAGCATTCAGCATATTGAGCTTCAGCATATTAAAATGATTTCTGAAGGATCATGTGACACTGAAGACTGGAGTAATAGCTGCTGAAAATTCAGCTTTGTCATCACAGGAAAAAATACATTTTAAAATATATTAAAATAGATTTTAATTGTAATAATATTTCACAACATTACTATTATTTTGATCAAATAAATGCAGCCTTGGTAGGTACATTGAAAAAATCTTATTGACCCCAGACTTTTGAATGGTATTATAGGCTACATATTTGTTAGGTTGCATGCTATACTCATATTCAATCAAGCACAAACTCTGCCAGGTGGGCTGGTTGCCATCGACTGCAATATTCTTCCTTGAGTCTGAAATATGACTGCATCCTATCGATCAGATGTGGTGTCACGGTGACTAGGCAAGGGAGAGAGAGCATAGGCTTGCAAAAAGTGAACTGAAGGAAAAACAACTGCAGTGGTCACAGTGAGAAACTAACAGACAGATCACAAGTGAAAGGCTCACAAGGGCAGATCCATGTTATTTTAAGGCAAAGTGACAGATTCCTACAGGCACATACATAAACTTGTGCTGATGTGCCTGTGCCTCAATACCTGTGTTATCGTTGAGTATTTGATGTGGACTCGACCTCATCTGCTTTGTCCATGAGACTCTGTTGGTTTTCCCACTGCATTCACATCATGTCTCGTCTCTGTCATGTCTGTGCGGCCGTGTGTGTTTGTGGATGATGGGAGTGGAGTGGACACATGGATATGAGGAACTGGTATCTTGCCCGAGGAGAGCTGTAATAGCAGCTGCCAGTGTGACTTTCTTTCTTTCTGTCTTTCTGTCTTTCTATCTATCTATCTATCGATCTATCTATCTATCCTTCTTTCTCGATAGATACATAGATGTCTCTTTCTGTCCATCCATCCATCCTTTATTTCTTATAGATAGACCTGTCTCTCCATCTTTCTTTCTTTCTTTCTTTCTTTCTTTCAGATAGATAGATATGTCTCTGTCTATCTGTAGCATCCATTTATCCAACTTTTTCCTTCTTTCTGTGTCTCTCTTTTGTATACATAGATATGTCTCTGTAGCATCCATCCATCCATCTATCCATTCTTTCTTTCTTTCTTTCTTTCTTTCTTTCTTTCTTTCTTTCTTTCTTTCTTTCTTTCTTTCTTTCTTTCTCAATTCATTTGCCTCTTTCACCTCAAAAAAATCACACTATTTCCCTTGGGCCTTTCCTCTACGACCATAATCATCCCTCTAATGAAGACTGGCAATCCCTATGATGAAGGCCCTTCCCCCCCTGTCTCTCTCTCTCTTTCTCTCCCCCAACCCCAATTTTACTGTCTGTCCACTTTTTTTATACAGGTGACTGGGTGTTTTGATTGGGTGCTGCTTTCTTCTTTTTTGCGATATAATATGGATGAGCTGTCACGTGATTGGTTTGCAGTGGCCTAGAGTATCTTTTCTACTTTTACATGGCTATTTCCCTGTAGTTTAGACACCCTCGAGGGATGCGCCATAAGTGAAACACTGTGTGAATGTGTGTGGTGTGTATTTATGATGGAAATATATGAGTCTTGTTTTCTTTTGTCTCTGAGGGGACAGGTTGCCGTGGTAATGATGCCTAAGGGAGAGGGGTAAGATGTAAATTGGGTGATCATCACAGAATGTAAAGTGAAATCTGCAATGTACCACGGGAGTCTGAGTAAGAGAGACAGATCGAGTGAAAGAAAGAGAGGGGTCATGTCCTGCAGGCGCTCAGGGTCTAAGATGCTGAATTTCCCAGATGAAAGAGAAAACAGGGCCTGTGTTTGTTGTGTGAGCGTGCATGTGTGTCTATGATACAGTCAGACTATACGGCATGTCTGGACATGACTGCTCAAAGTCCATAACCTTAATTGGCTCTCTCTTGAGATTATGAGTGCTGGTTAATTGGAAAAACACCCTCACTTGAATTTATACTTATTTATTCGCTCATTGCTTACCATATATATAAATATAAAAATATAAAATATGTCTGGACATACAATGCTTATTTATTTTTTTTTATTATGCCTGCGTAAAACACTTTAAATGACCACAAAATGTGCTATATAGTTTAAAAAATGCCAATATGAAATTATGTATAAATTAACTAAATGTCAGTCTTTCCAGATAGATAGATAGATAGATAGATAGATAGATAGATATTAAAAAATAGCAGTGGACCCCAGCTTGTGTGTTTGGAGAGCTTTTCTATTCTCTGAGGCTTCAGGCAACATGTGTACCTAACAAAGAAGCTGCAATTTCTAGCATAACTAAACATGCACCAGTGGATATGAACAGCACTAAATACGTTATTGCCTTTTTAAGAGGTAACACAGGGAAGAGGAAATGAATGTAAAAAAATGACACATTTACACATGCTCATGTCAAGTATTGACATTTGAAATAAGATGGGATAGGATGATTTGCAGTGCACCTTGGCAATAAAGTGTTAGACAACATAAACAACAACTCAGTTATGTGAAAAAACGCACATGTAACACGGATATTTAAATCTGCCCCTTTTGATATAAAGAAATGTCAGCAAGAGAAGGTTATCATGAAACAGAAAGGTCATTTCTGTGTACTTACTTTTCTGTCTCCCACTCTGTTTCTTTTTTTCCCCTAACCAGCCAATGATTTCTCAATGTTTTATTTATTTTTTTCTTCCACTTCCTGAGTTTGTCCAGTTGCCAGGTAACCCTGGGTCACATCTGGGGTCTAAATCGAGCACTTTCTCTTCCTAGTTATCAGAGAGATGGGCTGTAATTTATTAGTTTGATAAAAAAGAGAAAGGTATTATACAGCGCCGCCAATCTCCACAGAGCTTGTTTGGAATTCATGCCCTATCCTATTTCCGGTGCATTCCTTGCGGCATCTCTGAGCCATTCATCTTTAAATTGACCACCTGAGCCAGGTTTCTGCATATTCAGTTGGAAAGAAACACACTAGGCTTGAAGAGCCATAGCCAGCCCTTTAGATTCAACATGTGCTGTAGCTTAATGGGATTAGGTATTTTTAAAAGGATTTTGGGTGCAAATTTGGATTAATTTTATCAATTATATAATGTTTGCTATCTACAACATTTTATAATTCACACCATATTAAGCTTCAAATTCAAAATTTGAATTTCAGACCATGTTGCACAGCAAAGCACGTTTTTGACGTCTTTATAAAATATGGCAATTTGTTAAGCTGATATTTTCTAAAATCATATGCTTGTGATAAAAATGTCAGTCTAATTTTGCATTAGCTGGTTAAGCCTGAAATAAATAAATAAATAAATAAATAAATAAATAAATATATATATATATTTGCATGATTTGAACTAAAAGTTTATGGATATTTTGAACATTCCTCATTCAAGAAGAGAGGTATGGAAGCCAATTTGTGCCACATAAAAAAAATCATTCTTTGGTAAATCATAATTGACATAAAAGTTATAATTATGACATGAAAAGTTGAAAGTATGACATAACATTTTTTATGACTTTAAGCCATAATTAATGTTATGACTTTGTCATAATTATGACATTTATATCATAAATTTGACTTTTTATTAATAATTGACTTTTATCACATAATTTCAGCTGTCATAGTTGTGACTTTGTCATAATTTTGACTTTTTTATCTCAATTGCGACATTTTAATTATAAATAATTATAACTTTATCTCATTATTTTGACTTATATGTATGACTTTTTATCTCAGTTTTGACTTTTTATGTCATAATTATGACTTTTTATCTCATAATCGACTTTGTATGTCATAATTTCAACTTTTTATGTCATATTTATGATTTACCAAAGCATTATTTTTTTTTAAAGCTATATGTAGTGGAAATATGCTTCCATAAAGAGAAGTTGTACTTGCTAAGAAAGAAAAAACTGCCCGGGGTGTTGCCAAAATGGCTGCCGAGTGAACTGACTTGCCTTAATAGGGACTTTGGAATTCATATTGCATCCCCAACAGTTGCTGTCGATCATGTCGCCATAAATTGCCAACTTTCATTGAAAATGAATGACTTCCGGTCACTGCAAATCGTTGTATGTGTGGTTGCTCCGTGAAAGTGTGCCAGAGATCTGGAAGCAGTATGGTTGCGAAATGCCAGAAAGACACATACTCTGGCATTTGGGAAGGTGCACAGATGCAGTCCGTGAGTGTTGAAGGTGACAGTCAGCCAAGCAGAGAAGCGCAGGGATTTGTTTAAAAGCTTCTGTCATCCTCCCCTGAGTGTCAGTTGTGTGTCCCTGCTTAGATAATTAATTACTGGGAAATGCTGTGGAACCAGTTATAACAAAACTTACAATCCACTACAAATGGTAAACATGCAGACAAATATCTTCTATGAGAACATTCATATACCACCATTTGGTAAAACAGTGTACCTGAATTTAGTGAGACCAAGTTCAGAAAAGTTATTTCCTCCTATCTGTCTTAGCAGCAGACACACATCTGCACACTTGCCAATCAGTGTAGAACTACAGATTCATAAATGAAATTATAGAACATATTACACCACTAAAGCTGTGTGTATGCTGGGTAAAATTCATTTTGAAGCATTTGCACACCTGCTCCATTGTAGCTCTGGCTGCTGTTATGATCACAACTTGCAATTGGCTATTTATAGATATCTCCTCCTCCAATCTGAGGAGCAGATGATGCATCTATCACAGAGAGGTGTTTGTGGAGAGGGTTAACCTTCCCTGGTTTGCCCCCAAATCCCCAGTATGAGTGGCGCATGAATTGGCGTCCCTTGGTGTGAATTATGACACTCTAAACTGACAGTTTTCCAATGATCATGGCAATACTTTGATTAGAGACAAAGATAAACAAAAACAAACGCACCTGTATTTTCACAGGAGAGCTGCGACCGAGTCCCGCGAGACCTGTAAAATGGACGCCCCGTTTCCACCTCAAGGCAATTACGTGCCATCTGCTCTAGTCTGCTTTGCGCAGGGCCGCTTTGTTTTTCGGGTTGTTGATGTAGAATTACGCGCTTTAAATTGACATAATCCATGACAGATTGTGATTGACGGGCGAAAAATTAATCATATGGCTAAAGCAAGTGGTCAGTTACTTTCAGGGAGTAAAATGAACACCTGGAGAGCATACCATCAGCCAAAACGGCAAAGTTGGGGACACAACATGATATAATATGGCGGTATCTATTATTTCTATTCTATGGACAAGTTGGGTTTTTTTTTTTTCTTTTTATTACATATTTTGCACATTTACAATGCAAGACAGGGAACATCAGATTTTCTTTCCTGATATTCTTTTCCAAGGTTTTGTGTCTTCTGTTGTAATTGTAGTTTTATTGGATATCAAGCCTCTTTTGGCAGAGAACATCTGGGCATCTAAAGCAATAATGGCAACATTTACACTTCTATCTCAAACACCTGTGAAATCTCACTGAGATGTATGAATATATTGAATTTAGCTCATTTAAATACATTTTGATGCGGGAAGAAGTACAAATCGATTCTTAGTGTTATATTATAAATGACGTTGTTGTTCAAAAGTCATTCATTATATAGACCTTATGTAGCCCTGCCCCTTTTCAGCTCTGCGCTTGTTGTGTTCTGTCTTTGGTTTGTAGTTCCAGAGCATGAAGGTAATATCTTATTGATTAATGAATAAACCACTCGCTTTAAAATCTTCCTGGTCTAATGACATTTGTTATGACATCCGCTTCAAACTTTACAATGCTCGTGATAAATACAAAGTTCTGTCATGAAACTTTAGATGGCACAGGCTAACAGGTCCTTTAACTCAACCTACTCGTAATCACATCATTATCTATAGGGCACAACTGATTGGTTCCTGCTGTATTGGTAGTCAATGAGCTTGCGGTGCTCAACCTTCAAATACTTGGGTAGCATTTGCCTTAGCAGTGCAGCGGGCTTTCAGAAACCCTCCATCTTCCCCAGCTGCACCTGTATAGATCTGCTACAGGTAATTCAGGTACGCTATATTGTACAGCAGCAGCATGTCTTACTTGCTCACAGCAGCAAGTCGTGTTTGTATTGGCAGTAGCAAGTCCCGTACTTGCTCAGCAGCAGCGGTAATAACCTACAGCAGCATTAACCTGCAGCAGCAGCAGATCTATTCTGCCAAGACCAAACATATCAACATTGTCATACCCATTACCATGCCAAACACTCTGAGAGTTGTCATGACAGAACTTTCATTAACTCTACAATGAACTTTCATTAACTCTACTCTTTCATTTCCTCTTCGACAGTGATGCCTAAGAAATATACAGAGCTACTGCTAAAACGAAAGTTCAAACACAAAATTTTAAAGATGGCTGCACGCTTATTTCTCTGGTGCATAAGATCTATAGAGTGGTGCAGGAATGACGTCAAAACCCGGAAAACTAATTCGCCAGTGGTTCTTTTCCTATTGGTTTTTATAATGGAGTTGTTAAATTTATGAGTAAAATAAAGTCTGTGGTAAAGACTTGGACAGTTTGTTCTACAATGTTAACTGCACACACTCACACCCTAAACGTACTTATCTAGTTACACATGTTTTTTAAAATAAACATAACAGCTTCAAAATGCGTTTTCGATATGGGTTTATGTTGTAGAACAAAATGTCCAAGTATCGTCAACTTATGTTTACCATAGATCTTACTCATTGAAAAACCCCATTTTAAAAACCCATAGGAAATCTCCAGGGAATCAGTCTTCCAGGTTTTGACATTATCCCTGCACCACTCTATTAAGAATACTAAGTATGCATTCTGTTTAACATATCTACATTATTTTGTAACACGGAGGTAAGCAATTTTCTTTGAATGTGTGAGACTTCTGATTCATAATAGCTATAGGTAAATAACAAGAAGAAGAACAAATTGCAATAAAAACAATTTGCACTACAAACCACTGTGTTTATGATTACAATAATAAAATAACATGATAACAAATACCAGTTTGCAATATCAAGCAGCATAACAGACTGGTATTGTACTGGTAAAATAAATGGAAGCGAATGACACCAGAAGCCTTGCACATTCAAGTTAGCCATGCCTACTCTTATATTAAAAATGAATGGATATCTGAGTGCTGTAAAACATTTACTCTTAATCCCTTTAATGACCTGTTATTTCATTTTTTTTTTTTAGTTATATGAGAACTAAAGTCTCTCATTTTGCTGTTTGAGCAGTCATAATCTTTAAGAGACTAACCAGAGGACAACGGCGATCAGCACTAGTGGGTAACACTATCACCCAGTGGTAGGCCCAGTAATTTGCTACCACAGCAGGACTCGGCGCAGGAGTGTAGTTGAGACAGGCCCCTGATACACCACCACCGCACAGAGAAACAAACAGGAAAAGAGAGAAGGAAAAGCTGTTTCTGTATTTGATTTCACTTGATTTGTTATTAAGCAAGATAAGACATGCACATGCTCTGTACTGTGTTTAAAACAAACTCTCTGAGGATTTCATCGATGCATCAGTCCAAAGCAGGAGTGTGAGAGTGAACCAAGTTGAAAGTCAATTTAACAATTTAACTGGATAATATACAATATATTTAGGCATGCATAATAGTTAGCTTGAGCCAACGTAATTAGTATTCTTAATTTGTTGCTTAATTGAAGAAGAACATTATCAGACTTACTCAATTAAGAGGGTGAGACGATTAGAATAAAATGCACTGCAGTATATTGATTGCTGACTGCAGCCTTCCCTTTTCCAATGGAGTATGCAATCACAGAAGCACACTGAGCAAAGATAAACAGCACTGAATTCCTACATTTTTACAGTTTTCTTTACCAATGCACAAGAATGTGAAAAGAACTTTAACAAACAATGAACTCTGCATGGTAGGAAATTTCACACCATGAGAACCAGGCTGACATGTAAGGTGGGCCATAGGACTCTTTAGATGGGCCGTACAGTTACTGGAGTTCCCACCAGGGACCCTCTGTAGAGGTGTTTATTTCATGAAAAAACAAAACTTTTTTCAGTAAATCCTCTTTTTTAAAGAATTTAAAGATGGATCTCTAGTTGCTCAATTCCTTTAGAAATTGTATGAGACATTTACCTCCAAACTGATGTCCTCTGGTTTCATGTTTTGATCAATATAACTGTGAAACTGGAGTATGTGCTGCCACCTAGCGTCTGAATGGAGCCAAGCAACGCTATTAGTGGCATCATATAATGTAGCTTTGATTTCCAGAGATGTTTGCTGCAGTTGAAGTATTATATTTATATGTTTAATATATTAATATTTCAATATATATAATATATAAACTTTATATAATATTTGACCCTGTACCACAAAACCTGTCATAAGGGTCAATTATTTGAAACTGAGGTTTATACAAAGTCTGAATAAATAAGCTTTCCATTGATGTATAGTTTGTCAGGATAGGACAATATTTGGCCAAGATACAACTATTTGAATATCTGGAATCTGAGGGTGCAAAAAAGTCAAAATATTGAGAAAATCAAAGTTGTCCAAATGAAGTCCTTAGCAATGCATATCCACTCACAAAAATACATTTTTTATATATTTACAGTAGGAGATTTACAAAATATCTTCATGGAACATGATCTTTACTTAATATCCAAATGATTTTTGGCATAAAAGAAAAATCGATAATTTTTGATACATACAGTGTATTGTTGGCTATTGCTACCAATATACCCGTTTGACTTATGACTGATTTTGTGGTCCAGGGTCACACATATATATATATATATATATATATATATATATATATATATATATACATATAAAATAATGATATAATTTTATATAATATGTAAAAAATAATATTAATTTGTCTTTGTTAAATAAAAACAACGCTCTCAAATGGTAATAAACCTTCCTTTAATGTATCACATAAACGTATACATTTATAACAGTACAGACTGTATTTCGTATCTAAATGCCAGAATTTTATTAAATGCATATTATGCTACACTGACATTCACTACTGTTTAAAGGTTTGGGGTAAACCTCCGGTCACCTCACTGCATTTATTGGATCTAAAATAAAGTAAATATAGTAATATTGTGTAATATTATTACAATTCAAAATTAATGTTTTCTATTTAAATATATTTTAAAATGTAATTCAGTGTCACAAGTTCCTTCAGAAATCATTCTGCTGATTTGGTGCTAAAGAAACATTTCTTATTATCAGTGTTAAAAACAGCTGTGCTGCTTAATATTTTTGTTAAAAACTGTAACAAAGGATTCTTTGAAAAGAACAGCATTTATTTGAAGTAAAAATCTTTTGTAACATTATAAAAGTCTTTATTGTCACTTTAAATGCATCCTTGCTGAATAAAAGTTTTTTTTTAATCTTACTGACCCCAATCTTTTGAATGGTAGTGTATACTTTACATATATTTTCTACCTGCTTTCATCTCTTTTCTGATCCTGATGTGTTTCTGTTTTTATTATCTCTTCCTCTGTCTCTTCTTTCTCCTTTTCAATTGTTTCATTTTCTTTTACATTCTTCTTTTCTCCCAGGCTCTCCTCTCCTCCATCACCCTCTCCTCTCTCTCCTTCAACCACTGGCTCCTCTTCATCTTCCTTCTCTCCTTCTCCTTTCCCATCCCCAATCTCCCTCTCTTTCACCTTTTCCCGCTCTTCTATTTCTCCCTGTGCACCCTCGGCCACGATGCCTTCCCATCCTTCAGTCTGCAGTTCCAATTGTTCCACTCTTTGCATCATTTTGCGGGCACTAGACTCCAGTTCAGCTATCAGCCGAGCCAGTTTGGTCTGCAGCGTCTCTAGGCAGGCCTCTAAACGGTTAACCTTGTCCTCTGTTTTCTCCACCTCTCCCTCCCCTTCATCTGTCTCTTCCAGCATCCCCATCTTTGTCAGGATCTGACGACCCTTCTCCTCCAACAGGCGCTTGGCAGCAGGGTACTCAAGAAGTGTTTCAGTCAGGCCCTCTTTCGATAGGCTGAACAGATCCGAGTAACCAATGCTGCGAATGTTGGCTGTTCGTCTGTTTCCTGATTTGTTACCTGTACATTAATGAGAGATGTGATGAATTATGTGATATTTATGGTGATTTATTATGTTTTAATACAGCTAAATTTGCTTTTGTTTTTGCAGATGTAGAGTGAATAGTTCACTCAAAAATTATAGCCTACTTTTCAATCATTTACACACTATTATGCTGTTCCAATCCCATATTATTTTATTACACAAAATGACATTCTCAAGCTTCTTTTTCCATACAACAAAAGCACCAAAAGACACACTAAAGCTCCATAAATGTCAGTCTTTTGAAGCAATATGATAGCATATAACACAACCACAAATGAGGGGAAATAAATGTTATTGTTATTGTTATTGTATGGATTCAGAAGACTATATACTGTAAAATATAGTGTATGAGTCATATGGATTATTTTTTGTGGTATAAATTATCATCCACATTTCTTGTATGGAAAAGAAAGCTTTTGACATTCTGTTCTCCTTTTGGGATTCATGGAATAAAGAAAATAACAAGGGTGGAACTGCATGGGGGTGAGTAAAAATATTTTAAAAAAAATTAAGGTCAATAATTCTATTTAAAGATAAGGGAATTACTTATTTCTAAGCCCTTAAAGGAAAGTGAGAACACTTTTTATATTTCCAAAACAATAAAAGCATTTTTTGTTGTAGAAGAAAATGATAAAAATTGAACCCTTAACCATGTTGATGGATATATGTTGTTATTGTAGTGATTATACTGATTATGCTGAATGTAGTGAATACTGTACTGGTCTTTAGCATTTCATACCTTTGATATTCAGGATACTGATTTCTCCAAAGAAGTTCCCATCCCCCAGAACAGCAAACTGAGTGACTCCATCATCTGCAACCACTGCCAGCTTCCCCTCTTTAATGATGTACATCTCATGACCTACATCACCCTTCTTGCATACATACTCTCCCGGGCTATACACCTAAAGAGGATAGAAGAAATTCTGGTATAATACTGCAAGATTTACTAGCAAAGTATACAGTCCAATAATGACAACAGCAAACATAAAAAATATTGCTGAGGTCAAGTACAACATGCGAGACTCGGTTAAATTGACTCTAATGTTAGACTTAATCCAGGTGTGCCACCTGTTTTCTAACCTGTGGGGTGAGTTTAAGTACCAGCTGCTCCAACAGACTTTTCTCACAGTTCTGAAAGATGGTGACTTTAGACAGAGTGGGTAGATGCACGCTCACGGCAGTTGCTGTCTGAAGTGTGAATGGAAGATATTGAAGAATCTCATTTTCCCGTGTGATCTTTCTGTTCCAGACACATAATTTGGGTGGAAACAAACATTAAAAAAAAAAATAATAAATAAAATCATCTTGGGAACAATTGATTAAAAGTATGGCTAAGAACGAAATGGCTAAGCTTTGGTTCTGAGAAAATCTAGCATTGTTTTTTTTTTTTTTTTTTTTTTTGCAGATGCCACATATTTTGTATTCTTTTGCAATTCAGCAATTTTTTACATTTACACTACCACTCAAAAATCTGGGTTCAATAAGATATTTTAATGTTTTTGAAAGAAGTCTCTAATGCTCACCAAGGCTGCATTTATTTGATAAAAAATACAGTAAAACAGACATTTTCTGAGATATTACAATTTAAAAGAATGTTTTCTATTTTAATATATTTTAAAATGTATTTTATTCCTGTGATGGCAAAACTGAATAAAAGTATAAATCTGACCCCCAGGGTCAGATTAAAGGGACAGTTCACCCAAAAAATGAAAATCGTCATCATTTGCTTAAATTGTTCCAAACCTGTATGAATTTATTCTGCTGAACAAAAAAGAAGATGTTTTGAAGTATGTCGGTAACCAAACAGTTGATGGGCCCCACTGACTTCCATAGTATTTTTTTCCATTCTATGGAAGTCAGTGGGGCCCATTAACTGTTTGGTTATCCATATTCTTCAAAATATCTATAATTTAAATATAGCCTATATTATTCCTCATTGCAGGCTTACCTCAAACTTTTAAACTGTAGTGTAGATGTGGCTTTGATGTCTTTAAAGGGTTAGTTCACCCCAAGATGAAAATTCTGTCATTAATTACTCACCCTCATGTCATTCCAAACCTGTAAGACTTTCGTTCATCTTTGGTACACAAATGAAGATCTTTTTGATGACAGAATGCTGTCAGATTTCCCTTCATTGACTGCTTTTGTAACTACCAATTTGATGCTTCAAAAACTTCATAAAGAGATTAAAAAAAAATTAATCCATATGTTTTAATGTCAGTAAGGTGTGGCCAAAGCCAGCTTATAGTACTTAAACAGCTGTAATTTAGCATTTATTAGAGAGAAGCAGTCAAGCAACAGGAGGATCTACATACTGTAAGTGTTTTTGTGACTTTTCTAGTTTGATTTTAGTGCTGTGTCGTTGCTAGGAAAGTTTGTTTACTGTATTCACATGACAAGTCGTATTTGTTCTCGTTTCGCTCTGAGTCAGTAAGGTGTGGCCAAAGCCAGCTTATAGTACTTAAACAGCTATAATTTAGCATTTATTAGAGAGAAGCAGTCAAGCAACAATTTAGGCTTTTTGTAACCATTGAGGTTCACTCTCGTGTGTTAAGCAGCACATTTGAGCTTCCACAAGAAGTTTGCTCTTGTGCATTATTCAAGTTAGGTTGAGCTTTTGCTTATGTTCGCTAATCAATGTTTACATGCGAGTAAAAGCCTGAATTAAATCTGTTCATCATAATAAGTGATCGATTCTCTTCAGAAAATTTGGACTAAACCTCTCGATTCATATGGATTAGTTTTCTGATCTCTTTATTAATTTTTTGAAGCGTCAAAGTGGTAGTTACAAAAGCAGTCAATGGAAGGAAATCTGACAGCATTCTGTCATCTAAAAGATCTTCATTTGTCTTCCGAAGATGAACGAAAGTCTTACAAGTGTGGAAAGACATGAGGGTGAGTAATTAATGACAGAATTTTCATTTTGGGGTGAACTAACCCTTTAAATATTGCTGTTTGGGCTCACAGAATATAGAAAGACCCACTTGTTGATGTGCAGATGCTGGTACCAGTCGTTGACACGTTTCTGCAGTTCTTTGCTGATGCGCCGGCTGCGCAGATAACCCTTCACCAGCTCGTGATTGGGGAAAAACACGTTGTCACGATCACGCAAGCTTGATATCACGTCCCCCATGCTCCCCACAACGGATGCAAACACCAGCACGGCGATCAACATGTCTGCGACCAGAAAGAGATACTCTTCTTCACGTTCGGGCGTCGGAGTGTCACCCACTGTGGTGAGGATGAGAGTGGAAAACCAGAAGCAGTAGAAGTACTGGCGTCTCGTGGAAGCAAAGTCCGGGTCAGAGATGTTGGGATAGACCCAGGGATCTGCACCAAAGCCTATGTAATTAGACAGGGAGAAGTAGATGCAGGCATTCCAGTGGATGAGCACGAAGATATACAGCATGAGTTTGGCGACGCGGAAGGTGTTCGGATAGGATGTGCGTGTTTCCATGCGGTCCAAGGCCTCGTTCAAACGGCCTGTGCGCAGGAAGCGGTTGACCCGGACTAGAGGTGTGTGGATCCCCAGTTTCAGATAGAGCAGATCAGTGGGCAACAGAGAGGCAATGTCCCATTTGAATCGAGAGGAGTGTATGTAACGCGTTTTCAAACGGGACAAGTCTCGCACCAGGATACCCTGCTCCAGAAAACCTGTAAAGAGAAAGCCTTTTTTAAAAGGGTGTCTAAATGTTTTCAGAAGACCACTATGGCGATCTGGGGAACATTTGTACTGTGACAACAACAAAAAAAGAAGAAGAAAAAAACAAGCAATTTGATGTTTTAAAAATATTACAAAAATGATGATAAAAAATTTTTAAATTATTTTTAAATATTTATTTATTTATATTAATCCATGGTGAAGTCAATCTGTACAGAAGCAAAATTCAAAATTAAATTCAAAGTTAGGCTACATGCAAAGATAATAAATAAACAAACAAATAAATAAAGAGACAAGATGCACACTTACCTGTGCGAAACCCAATAACTGTGTCAAGCACAAAGATCAAGTCACAGATATAATCCAAGGTGAGCCATGCTGCCACATACGTCTCTTCGATTGCATAGAAACATGTCCTTTTAACAACATAGATCTTTTAAATTCAGTTCTCCTGGTACACAAGAATTATGATTTTTAAGCAAATTAACTACTGTTATGACTTGAAATCCAAATTATATTTTCATATTTGTAACTTTAGAACTAAACTTTTAGTGTCTTCATTTCACAGACGCTCACAGTTAATGTTGCAATTTTACAGTAACAGTTTTCTTTAAATATATTGCTCTTATCAAAATGTAAAAATGAAATAAAAGAAAGCGTACTGCATAAATTGGTACAGATGTAGTTCAGCATAAAGTAGTCAATCCTCAATGTTTTCCTACCTGCATATTATGATGACCCAGTTGTAGCAGATAGGGAGTATCATAATTTGCAACCATGTGTAGTAAAACTCTTCAGATGGATCAATTATCCATTCCTTCCAGCTGAGAGAGACATATAGAACATTTTGTGTTAGTGTCTTTATAGTATGGCCTACTTTTTTTTTTAAATCCAAACCCCTTAAAATAACAAAGAACTGTAATTATTTCTTGTCAGACTTAAGTTTTTATAATACAACATTATAGTAACAAATGTGACAAAATATTTTAACTAAAACTCACTTTATTTTTGGAGCCTCCTCTATCTTCTTCTTATTTGATTCTTCTCCCTTATTCTCTTCCTCGTTAGCATTCTTGTTCATGCGTTGCCATGCGAAAAGCCTTGTCCAGCGATTTGTGTTCATGTTTAGTATTTACAAAAGAATTTGAAGGTAAGTGAGTTTATAACAACTTTACAAGACAGATGAAGGAAACACAACCATTGTTTGACCACATAGCTGTGTCATAACAACAGTCAACCCCACCCATATAACACAGGTACATGATGCTCATTGCCATGACAACATTTCTCCAGAGGAGCCAGGTAAGCAGTTTCCTCCTGGCTCAGCAATCTGTGATTTCTGAAAACTCTAGGGAGATGAATGGAGTAACTGAGTGAAAAAAAAATAGGCTACTTTTAGTAGGCTACTTCAAAAGTAATATATCAAGTATCTATCTTGGACTCATAGACAATGAGCTATCTTTAAAATTACAATGTTTTATAAACTATAGTGTATTCAGTATGTAAAATATGACATGGTATATACTTTACTATCAATAAAGTATTTTGAAAGTGAATTATTCTTGTTTTTTCATATATTATATCAGGGAGGTAAAAACTAAATGTAATTACCACCTGGTGGCAGCATTTATATCAAAGTTGTGTTTTTCTGCACAGCAGTGGACGAATTTTACCTACCATGACCAACTCATCAATATTAATTACGTGGCGTGTCTGGCCGCTGCTTAAACGTTACAAACCAACTCAACGTCGACGTGATAAACAATTAATATTCATACTCCACTTCATCAATTCACCATTTTCGCCTGCGGTGGCGCTCCGAGCAAAACAACATACCTTTTGCCATGGCCGCCACCCTCCAATGTAACGTCACAGCGTCCCGTGCGCGTGGGTGTGTCCGTGGAATCTGAGGAGAAAGATGGCTGCGGGACGAAGGGAGAGGTTGACAAATCTCAGATTCACTGTTTGAGGATAGACAGGTTACGGCAGAAGACGAAACGGAAAACAGCACTCGCTCGTGTAAGTATTTTTTCCTCAGTTTTTGTCGGTCGAATAGTGCTGTGTGGCGTCGTCACCGTTCGTTTCCCGCTCGGCTCGCGAGCTCAACGGACGGCGTCAAATCAAATCTGACCCGTTGCGAGCTCTCCGTGCGGTTAACGGTGAAACTCCTAACAGATGAGACTAGAAATATAACTTTCTAGCGAAAGAAGATATGCGTACACCTTTTAAACCACGATAATGTTGGAAGCGACAAAATTAGGTTAGTTTTGTGTTATCCCTCTTGACATTAATCACATAGAATAACGGTTCTTAACCGTTCAGTGCCCAGTGTGTGTTTAAAACGACACATCACTGCGTGGGAATGTGTATCATGACACATAGGCATGTTGAAAGTAAGAAAGAATGAGCTGCATTGAAATAAACTTGAATATGTGATTGACAGCTGGTTAGGTATTTGTAGGTCATCTTCTTGGTATGAGGCAGTAAAACGATTTTTTTGTGATGTTGTTTACTGTTCTAAGTGCCTTTTGACCTGCACAGTTACAGTAACGTTATATTTTATTAAGTGATGTGGTGGTGATCCCAAATTTGACCGGTAAAATATTTGTTGTCATAAGTGATAAACCCCAGACTTTAAAATGACTTCTGTTGTGTAACGTGAGTACTCAACTTGGCTGTTGGAGCTAGTATTTTTGTGCATAATTTCAGTCCAAAACATATATAATCATGTGGTCTATCCTTTTTGTGACTAACCTGTCAAAGTCTCCTTAAGATAGTTTATGCAATACAGATGTGATCTATGGTTGAAAACAATCTCTTATGAATATGATTATGGCAACAGCGTTGGCTGGCAGCAGTGGAAGCTGCTCATTTGAGTGTTTTTGTTGGCTTGTGTCATTCATATAAAAGCCTGTTGAACAGTCGATATTGCTGTATTTATCAAATGTAAGAGTAGACAGTATATGTCTTTGTCTTTTTGAGGGTTCCTGGGTTGAGTATATGCTCTACATTTTATAATGGGAGATTTATGACAGGGTTATGACTGGAAGTGGAGATTTTGAAGGGTCTGCAGAAAAGTAATAGTGCTTAAATAGGTTCTCAGCCTTGTCTCTGTTGATAGGTTTTGTATTGTTTAAAGGGTTAGTTCACCCAAAAATGAAAATTCTGTCAGTTTTTACTCTCCCTCATGTCGTTCCACACCCGTAAGACCTTCGTTCATCTTCGGAACACAAATTAAGATATTTTTGATGAAATCCGATGGCTCAGTGAGGCCTGTATTGCCAGCAAAACAATTAACACTTTCAGTGCCCAGAAAACTACTAAAGACATATTTAAAACAGTTCACGTGCCTACAGTGGTTTAACCTTAATGGTACGAAGCAACGAGAATACTTTTTGTGCGGCAAAAAATCAAATAACGACTTTATTTAACAATATCTAGTGATGGGCGATTTTAAAACACTGCTTCATGAAGCTTCGAAGCTTCACAAATCTTTTGTTTCGAATCAGTGGTTTGGAGCGCATATCAAACTGCCAAAGTCACGTCCCCCAGTGGCGAACCATTGAAATTTCAAAACACTTATGACGTAACGAAGCCTCGTTTACTGAAATCACGTGACTTTGGCAGTTTGATACACGCTCCAAACCACTGATTCGAAACAAAAGATTCGTAAAAGCAGTGTTTTGAATTCGCCCAACACTAGATATTGTTGAATAAAGTCATTATTTCATTTTTTTTTTTTTGGTACACAAAAAGTTTTCTCATCACTTTATAACATTCTGGGCATTGAAAGTGTTAATTGTTTTGCTGGCAATGGAGGCCTCTCTGAGCCATTGGATTTTATCAAAAATAAAGCCCATCTTTCCAAACATTTTTACTTGGAAAAGCTAATAGTTTATAACAACTCAACTCAGTGATATTTTAGTATTATTGAGATGCTATTATAATTTTTATTAGTATTTCCAATGTTTTAATTTTTTCCATTTTCAAGTTGTAGTAATTTTGTTGTGTGGTAATATATATTTGTCCATATATATACATATATATATTTGTACACACACACACACACACACATATATGTATATATATATGTTATCTCAGTTTTCGTTATTTTAGTATGTCAAGCTAAACTAAATGAAAATGAGAAATGCTGCCTTGGCAACCGAAGTAAAATACATTTAATATTTTTTAAAAATATTTTATTTCAGTTAACATCTATTTTATTTCATGTAACGAAAATTTTTTTTTATGGTTTTAGTTAATTACAATATCCCTGATTCAATCATACTTTTGCCCCATAAAGTCTATAGCATATAGCTGCTAAAGTAACATTTCTATGCCATAAATCCATACCAACTTTTGTGCTGTGGTGAAGGTGTACTTTAAACTCTCTTCCTCTGTCTTTCCTCTGCGCAGACACATACATACAGTTGCTGGAGTCATTTTGACCCATTGTGTTCAGGTTTATTCCCCTTCAGCAAATGCCACAGCAATCCTATACTCATTTTAGTGTCAGAATGACTGAACTTTGAACTCAGTGATTAAAACCCAAGGAATGAATGTGACCTGTAGTGCAAACAAACTTGCTCTCGTTCTTTCTCTCGTTTTTTCTCTCTTTCTCTTGCTCTGTTCTGTTGATTCCCATGCAGTTAGTCATTTATAGTTTCTTATGATTCACTTTTTCCTTTAATTCTATTTTTTTTTTTTTACCTCATTTGGCATAAATATGAAACAGAACTAAATGTGTGGCCTAAAAATTGAATCATAAGGAAGTACAAGCATTTGGTGGTAAAGAAATGTTTAAAATGTCCTTTCCTTTAAATAACCTCATATTTAGAGAGTAATGTGCATCTTGGAAAATACAGACTTGTTTATTATTAAGCAGAAATGGACAATATATTTAGGGGTAGTGTCTTTTGTGCAAGGTTCACTGTACGATTTTGGCCACGATTTGGTCGTCTGAGACAAATTTTGAAAATCCTTAAATATTCCTCTGATCCTAGGCTAAAATCTGTAGTCTTTGGTCATTAGTTTGACATGTTCACCGACAGCCGATTTAATTACCGTTGCGATCAAATTTTACCTATGATGAAATTCTGGCATTGTCAGAAGATTTGGCGCACAGTCCTGCAGTGTGACTTCTCCTACGACGACCGTCAAATTGACTTGTTTTTCAAGACAAGTCATGATCAAAATTAACGCTAGAGATTTCTTTGTTAGCCACCATTTCAGTCCTGCATGTAATGCAGCTCACAGTCACCGAATGTGTATGGGTTGATGTAAAACTCCGGACAAGTTTTCCTGCGTGCGTCCGTTTTTAACGCATCTTGACTGTCGTACAGTCTGTTATATAGGACAGCTGAGATCCCACAGTGTGACATGAGGATCATGAACATACAGTCTGACAAGCAACAATCGTAAAGGACTGTTATAAATCACACAGTGTGCATCCAGCTTTAGAGGTAGCAGCACAGATCCATAACCATTAGGTTTTCATCACCTCATCAGCTAAAAGAATGCACTGATGTGATTCTAGTCATTACACTTGCCCTTTTACCTTCTCCTGATCTGCTAACCTACTATTAAGACTTTACCTGTGAGCTGCCAAGACAGACACCTGGCTAATGATTTATTGACTTCAGGGCAAATAAGACAGAGAGAGAGAGATAGAGAGAGATCTCTTTCTTTTTCTCTCCACCCCTTTTTCACAAACAGCCTTGCACTGCAATATAGGTCAATATGCAAAGTCATTGCCATAACAATTATTTTCCACAATTTCCAGTCAATTTGGCAGAAATGTGCTGTAATGTGTTTTATATTAAAATATTATTTAATGCATCTCTAAATAAGCGTTGTATAGACAATGTATTTTCTGGAGCAAGTTGTGTTTTTATCATCTGAAACATGCTGCAACTTTTATTAAGAAATATAAATAATGATGTATATATAAAGCAATTAATGCTGAATGAGAGAGGTACACAAGCCCAAATATTTTTATACCGTATTTCCCACATGTCGGTAGTTTCAATTTCACTTTAAATTAATTTTTATCTTCCGGCATTTTTGATTTGTTTAAAAAAAAAAGTATATTTTTTTCAGTACCTCTACATATGAACATTATTGTCTAGCTGTTTTTGAATGCTAGAACACGTGTGGATTGACAGCATACATACATGCATGCAACACTCACCCGATCGGACAAGGGAAGGCCTGAACCTCTCTCCTTACTGTCGAGTCCTGGAGTGTATGAGTCAGAGTATGCAGTACACATTTGCATTAATGACTTATGTGAGTGCATGTTTATGCACATGATGCAGGTGTCTCCTCTATGTGTCCTTAATGCTTGGGAAATGCTTGCAGTTCAGCACTGTTGTTTTCACCAATGATGTATGGATTCTTACAGTTACTTCTAAAAAGCAGTTTCTGAAAGCTTTGCATGTGACTGTTTGATAGTCACAACTGTTTGTGTTTGTTAATGTTTTAAGACATGTAGATCTGAGTCTTGATATGCCAGTAGCATGCATCTGTGGTGTTTGTGGTTGCAGTGTCGATAAAGAAATCACAGTGAAACACAAGGAGCTGACTGTTCTCCCTGGGGCATTAAGCAGTCAGTAAGCAAGCAGAGCTGACTGACTCTCTGGACTGCTCAGATAATCTTCGCTGCTTAGTCCCATTTAGGGATGGGCATTTTTGGGTCTTGTGGATGCAAGTGTACTTGAACTATGTTACGTGCTAGCCAGAAAGTGTTACTCCCTTTGTGGAGGCACTCTTCTCGTAACAACACGCTGAAACACAGGCAACTAAAGCACAAAGAAGTCACAACATTCAAAATCATGTTCTCATTATATTGTGTATATGGCAGATTGGTGCTGCACATCTTGCACTTAACTGTATTTTCAATCACTTTGTCAAGTTATTCCAGACATCCCTGTGCATTTTCCATCACAAGAAATATTTTTAATAAATCATAGGCCTACTGTTGAAAAAATATGACGAGAAAAAAATAACACTGTAGGGATGCGCCACAGATCGGTATCGGCTAGGCTTGCTACGGTAGTCGGTGTTACCGGTGTTCAGTCGTAACACCGGTTTCATCACTTGCCCACCGTGGCACCGAGGTTAATTTTTTTTCCACTTTAACATGTTAAAAATATTTGCATTTAATGCAATTAACGTAGTATCCGTTTTCTGCATTATATGATCAAGCACTTATTTATGCTAATGCTTTTAAACCATTCAGGCGCGACAAGGCAAAAGATAATGCACTGTCTGTGAATGTCCTGCCTATGTGACACACACACACACACACAGAAAGCGCGCGCGGCGCGCGCGTTTTGTCGAGTGTTTTTCGGTAAGAGTAACCCACCATTCAAGCAATTGCTGTTAATTTGAAAGTGAAAGTCGGCCTTTCCGTAACAAAACATTGAAAGCTCAGCCGAACAGCTGATCATAGCTGTACAGGGCAGGTTTTTATTTTTCATGTCAAAAACATTCCTTGTCGCGGAGAGCGCAGTTCGTGGTTGCATAGCAATCACAGACGCCATGGGAGCGCAAGCGCTTTGGAAACAAGGAGAAAGCGACGTGGCCGCACTTTCCATGCGTTTTTAGACGAGATATGTGAACTGCCCCATAAGTGGTTTTAAAAAAAAAAAAAAAAAAAAAGAGGTAGAGGCCCCGCCCCCCGGTGACACCGGTATTACCGGTGTTGTCACATGTCGATTAACCGGTGGAAAAATATTCTCACCATCACATCCCTAGTATCGGCTGATAATCACATTCTCTGACTCTGACTTTAGAGTCACTAAATTTGGCCGATCTCACAAACCGTTCGTAATTTTATGACGAAAAACTGTAAAAAGACACCACTGACACACATGTAAACAGTATACAGATGAGCATACAATCATAGTTAATAATGCTGTTTGAGCCGATGCTGAAGATTTAATGAACACCAGTAAACTGAAGAGCTTTGCTAGCGGGTTAATAAACTCAACCAAATGCATCCTATATGAGATTAATCAGATATGTCACTGATTCTTGAGATAAGGGACAAAACATGTCCTATACACAAAAGCCCTCTTTATGTTAATAAAAAAAAAAAAAAACTTGTTACATTTAAAGGAAATCCAGATACTCAGGACATTCATTGCTTTTATTTTTAAATAATTTAATTAGTATTATTTTAAATGCATGCTCTATACTTGGAAACACATGTAATTTAAGCTGCCCTCAGCATGAGGTCACAATGTAAATTTTTTTAAAAATGCAACACATTCAAAAATGTACATTTAAATTGAAAGGCAGAGATCTGTAATATATCAAACAATACAAAAAGTAAGTTATTTTTGTATTGTTAGATAAGTGATATTATTAATACTGCGAATTCAAGGGCTTTCTCACTGAATCTCCCAGTGCTGTGTAGTAACGGTGTCGCCTGTTCAAGATCGGCCCGCGAGTACCTGTTCTGAACTTGCGCTGCACTGTCTAGTATTGCTCTGAGCTGATAAACAGTCCATGCAGTGCAGCTCAAACGGGTAGCACAGCTTCGTTCCACTTTTGCTTTGTTTGCCGTTTGATGTTTCCCATATGCAACAGAAATGGCAGCTCTCGTCAGTTGGCCAACGTGGTGGCGGCACCAGTGCGACAAAATTTGATCGCACCAGCAGGAAAAAGTTCGCAAAATGCGAATTAGCGCCCTGCTAACGCTAAACAATCAGACCTCAGGTACCACCCAAAATGCCACAATAACCAATCAGAAAAAAAAAAAGTCTTTTTTTTAAGTCACGGCGATCATCATTTTCATGACCAATCTTTGCTCTCACATTCGAGTACTCAAGTACTCTTGCACATCCCTAGTCCCATTATGGATTCGCACCACTAGTTGCGTTATGCTGGAGTGTTGTAGCCAGCAAACAATTTGGAAAAAACATTACAGAATTATTTATCTTACAGTGGAAACTTGCAGATGAACTTGTTTTCTTGTGTTACCAAAAACTAAGACCAGGATGAGTTGCAGAAATTTGTGAAGCAGATAAGTGACAATGTCAATAAACTAAGACCAGGATGAAGCACAGAAATTATTCTTTGCATTGGTGTGGCAGCTAATATTGATCATAGGCTATTAGCATGATATCCGAAGCCACAACTTTATGATTTTGAAACTGCTTCATGATCTTCTTGAGCATAGCGCCTGTTTTTTTGTTGTTGTTGTTGACACTACTACTAAGGAACTCTTGATCATAAACTGGACATTTTTTACATGTTATAGACCATAAATGTAATGGTACTGTTTTTTGCATATGCCTACTGAGGAGCAATTCAGTCGTTTTGCACTGAATATAATGTGCGTGTGTTGACGATAACAGTCATTGCAGCTGCTGCACAGTATGTTTTGGCAGTGACATTATTAGTGAGTGACTGACTCAAGCAATGACTATGAGGGAGAGAGAGTATCAGAGGAGTAGTGGTCAGCTGGGCTGAGTGCACTAAACTAATTAAAGAAGAAAACTATGCCAAGTTATCGTACCGCCTCTCTGCTGGCTAGAAACTGTGCACTCGTGAGTAGATGTTGTTGGACTTGGTCTGGAGCATGGGATGCTGCTGCAGTTGAAATTGCCTGTGACTCATAGTAACCAATCCACAGTACCAAGAAGTCTTTGTATCCCCTTGAGTTTGTGACACATGGTTCCTCCCTTGTACAGAGGCCCTTCCTCGAGAGACAGCCTCTATAGCATTATTGGAATTGTGAAATGTCTTTCTTGAATTGAGGGAGTTCTCATAGGGAAGGGAGCCTTATTTCTTGTCACGTTCAAGGAAGTTTTTTGTGTGTGTTCAGTGCTAGCTTCCTTAAAAATGGGCTTTTGAATTTTCTGTTTGAATTTTTTTTGACCCATTTCTCTTTAATCTGTTTTTTATTCTGCTTCTGTTTTTTTTTTTTTTGTCCTCCCATGCACTGAACTTGTTTGTACTGAAATTAAAGTCATCTCAAAAGAATGCTAAGACAATATGAAGTGTCACTGGTTATGATAAAAATACAGGAAGTGTTGTTGCATTTGTTTAGACCACAGGAAGAGCTGTGGGACTGTAAAACATCACAGGAAGCCTACTGGTATAGATGTTGTCTGCAGGTAAGTTTTCAGAAATGCTAGGGAACCAGCTGAATGCATAGATGAACATAAGCCACCACTTCCAGTGTTTTAGTGTTGTGAGCGCCTCTGCCTGTTGTATTATGGGTATTAGTAAAGTAGTTTTCTGAATTGATTAGACTGAGAATCTTAAATGGAGATATACTTGTGTGCTGAATCCTTTATTTATGACTAAAACTTTCACCCCTTTCTACTTTAAAGAATTAATTCTTTAACTCAGGGTGCTATGTATGTGAACAAATTTTGGTAGGAGCACTTGGAAGCTCACTGGTCCTTTGTTGTTGTTATTGTTGATGTTTTTTTTTAATATGCAAGTCCTACTAAGGTGACGTGTTTTCTCATGAATTTTACATTTGACCAGTAGGCCAAACTTGTTAACTGAAGGCAGATGTTAAATGTGAATTAATCAGATGATGAATCCTATTATGGTGAATGATTGAATTATGAATATTTATTAAATAAATTCCTGCTCCAGGAAGTTTACCTAGCAACACGTATAACTCAATTAATATTCATGCACTATACCATAATTTTGCTTTAGATGTACATGTGTTTGAAATGTAGTTTATTCCTTTGAAGACAGAGCTGAATTTTCAACATTCATTTATTCCAATCTCTGTCACTTTTGATCAAATGAATGTGTCCTTGCTGAAAAAAGTATTCATTTCTTTAAAAAAAAATTCTTACAGGCCCAAATTTTTTGAACAGTAATATATATATTCATAATATTAACATGCATGTTAATTGATTATCAAAATAGTTGAAGTTTGGAGTTTGAATGTTCTGTGCCTTCTGCCTTGTCATTTCAAACTCCCACAGAAACTAACCTTTGCACTGACTGGCTGCACTGTTTGTGTTTTACCTGCAGGTGTTAATGTATCATCATTGACCTCTTTCTCTCTCTTTCTCTGTCCCTGCAGGTGTGTGTGGAGGAGTCTATGCATCGGTATGGAGTATAGTGCCGATAGCAAACTGGATGACAGGGAGCGCAGACAAGCCGCACATGCTCACACACTGATCACTGGTGTACAGTGACTGTTGCTGCAGACATCAGCAGGATTCCATCCTCTCTATGCTTTTACCTCTTTATTTCATAAAGCTGGACTCTTCATTTCTTGATTTTTGGACACCTTTTGTGAGTTACCTTACCCCCCCTCCCCCCTTTTTCCCTTTTCTCTCCCTCTCTACACTACTCCCTCTCTCCCCCTTTATTCTTTCCCTGTTGACCTCTTTATTGAATTTGGATCAGCCTGTGAGCTAAGATGAGTTGGTTGAGTCGTTTAAATCCAAGGGGTCCAGGCACTCGGACCGGTCGACATGCAGCCCCATCCAGCCCATGCACTGCCGACCCCGAGACCTGTCTTATGGTGTTTGAGAACCACTGGAGACAGGTGAGACACTGCATAGGCTTATTTACCGTCATGCTGTTTGTGCAAATAATCTCCTTAGTACAACTGCAGTCATATAAATTGAATCTTGAGCACTGACTATAAATTATCTCTGTATGCAGCATTTGTCTCTTTTTTTTTTTTTTTAAACCATTCAATTAAATGGATTCCTTTTACATTTCCATTTCAGTGAGGTGTTAAAAATTATTGGTATTAATACATGGTAATCATTGTTTTTTGCATATGAGGGATCATTTTAAAGTTACCTTCTTTGTTTGCAAAACCATACTGTCTTGCTCTGTCTAGCATTATGCACTCAACAACTTGCATAATGAAAAAACAGAATATCCTTGAACCTGACTGCTCCTGTAACTTTTCTTTTAAATACTAATTTAACCCTGTAAAACCTGACATAAGAAATAATAGTCAGAATTATTATTTTTTTTAAATTGAGCAATTTATTGAACCTTGAGACTCTCTCTCTCTCTCTCTATATATATATATATATATATATATATATATATATATAAAAAGGAAAATGTTTGCATGTGTGTTTTTTGTTAAATATCATTTGACACATTAGGCTTTTTTATGGGTCATATTATGGCTCAAAATTCTGATAGCTTGTATTGTAAAACAATCTTTATAGTAAAATAACGGACTATCAGTTGTCATTCTGTATTGGCCAATAATATTCAAATGATATTATTAATATATTAAGATTATATTTAAATGCATAGTTTTATCGTCAAATTGTGGTTTTAATTGTGGGGCACAAAACATATAATTCTATCTAATACAATAATGATTGAGAGATGTACAAATAAACGTCCCTCAAAAGCCTGTTTATCATATTTGATACTTGCATACTTGCATTTTAACATGATTTTCTAAAAAAAATATCATATATGGATAATAAAGTAAACTTAAAGTTTCTTCAGTCCAGTAAATGTTCATCTTGAAATATAACTAATGATTTTTATAAAGTAAATGTAAGAATAATATTTATATTGTTAAAGATTTCACTGACATTTTTAGAGTTATACTGAAAGGCCTTTACTTGCTAAGAAAGTAAACTATCAGTCATGAACAACAGGTTTTTCAGCAAAGTTTTGATCATGTTGATAATTTAGAGGCCTTTAACTTCATCTATCAGATCTATCATCTTCCTTAGTGCATGTTGATGCCCTCTTATTTGGACTGTTTCCTGCTACATCAGTATCATCAATAGACACCTTTGGCTTTAACACAAATAGAATTTAACTGTTCCCTGTCTCCCTGTCAGGTGTCAGGTGTGTTGAAACAGAGAGAGTCTTCAGTGGGTGGTTGTGCCGATGATCTCACAGCAGTTCGCAATCACACAGATCAGATGCTGTGCCTGCTAGCTGAAGAGAGACCAGCAGGGGGAGACATTGAATCACCAGGTTAAAAACACTCTCCTGTGAGCTCCGTGGAGCATACATTTGTACTGTTTAGCATAATATATGAGAGTTTTTTTTTATGTGACAATGGATTGTGGAATGTCTGCAGCAATGGGTCCTATTCTGGAGATGGTGGTGGCGGAGAACATTCTGGAAGAGTTGGTACAGTGGCATGTGCACCATGGTCTAGATCCGGACAGCCAGCTAGAGCTGTTGAAACTGTTTGAGATGCTAATCGGACAGTCACATCAGCCACTGCTCCTGCACAGTGCAGTGCTGCAGCCGCTGCTAAGCCTGCTGGGAGCATGTGTGGATCCCCAGCTGGGCTGCCCTCCTGCCCTAGAGTCCAGCCTCGTACTGCTGCTAAATCAGGTGTTTGACAGGCAGATTCTGACACCTTTTTGAATCAGTTAGTCAGGACCAAGGCTGCACAGAATCAGATTTCTACAGAATTCAGGCTTGCACGTTTTCCCATATGTAAATTAATTTTGCAGAATAGTTTGGGTATAAACACTACGGTTGTGATCAAAATAGAGTAAATCATCTTTATTTGATGCTTCAAATATAGATTGTATCAATTATATCGCTACGCCAGTAGGTGGCAACAAGTGACTGTTAAAAATGTTTTTGTCATTGAATCATTCATTCAAAACGCTGATTCATCCAGTAATGAAAAAAGTGGTCTTTATGAGTGAGTCATTGAATCATTCATTCAAACCAATTTTTCTTTTTAAATTATTCATTCAAATTGATTAAACATTTTTAAATAGACTGCAGGAATTAACATTTTTTCAGAACCTCTAGTAAATTAAACATTATTTTGTTTATATGTCTGTTCAGAATCATGATCTCTATTTGAAATTTAAAAATAATGATTCCCAATTTATCCAGAATCGTGGAGCTCTACAATCAGCACAAAAACAAAAGCAGATGGAATTAAATGGGCCAAATTATTTATATATATATATATATATATATATATATATATATATATATATATATGAGCCCGAATTAGACCAGCAGGGTAAATACAGCTGTAATGTACAATTATTTCATGCATAATAATTAGGTATTAATTTGTGTTTTATAACTGTAAATAATTTGTGTTTGTGTCAGGTATGTGTGTCCATGGCGAAAGAAACTGCCGTTTTGGAGTTGTTATTTAGGTGTGGGCCGGTACAGCAGGGTCCCACTAACCTGCTGATCTTCTCCCTGTTGGTGCCATTTATCCACCGAGACGGCGCTCTGGGGCAGCAGGCCCGTGACGCGCTGCTCCTCGTCATGGCAACCTCTGCCAGCAACCACGCTGTTGCACGCTACATTGCTGAGAACTCCTACTTCTGCCCAGTAAGCGTGTGTGTGTGTGTGTGTGTGTGTGTGTGTGTGTGTGTGAGCTTACCTGATCCTATGTTTCTGTTCTTGCTTTTGAAAATGTGCTTGTATTCTAGATTTATGATTAAAGGGCAGAGAAGTGTTAGAGAAGCAGTCTTCAATTTGTAGTTCTTCTCTTTCTTCACTTAGCATGTCTTTATGAATGTCCTTTCTGTTCATGTCATGATGTGCTTTTTTTGTTTGTGCCATGCCTTTTGAATGTCACTTGTTCATTTCATATGTGCCTCTTAGAGCTGCTTCAGTGTGGATATAAAGTCCTGTAGTATTTTCTCTGGGTTGCATTCTATTGGCTTCTGTGGAATGAAAAGGCCATTTGTCATCTGTAGTTGTGCTCTGTGACTACAGTGTTGGACTTGCTTTTGGTTCAGTGGATGTGCTGCTTTCCTCTCCTCTGTCTTCTTTCCTCATGAGAATAATATATGAGCCTTCATGTGACCCACTTAACACTAGGCATGTGACGGTATAAAATTTTCATGTTGCGATTAATTGCTGAAGCTTTTATCACGGTATACGGTATTATCACAATATTGAAATCAGTTGCAAAAAAAGTGTTGTCATAGCATAACAGGTTTAAGAACTCTTTTTGTAATAACAAAAAGAACTCAATGTTTAAATACGATAATACAATACACAAATATATGAAGTAAAATTTTCAAACAGATTAAAGTGCAAAAGAATTAGGCTGTAAAGAACAACGGCTAACACTTTACAATAAGGTCTCATTATTTAATGCATTAACTAAGATTGAGCAATATACATTTCATACAGAAAGTATTATTTTTTGTTAATGTTAAATAAGAAATACAACTGTTCACTGTTAGTTTTATCTCAGGTCCATTAAATAAGTTCTTTTGATTTTAGTAATGTTATTAAACAGAAATTAACACTAAGAAATTAACATTAACTAAGAATAATTAATGCTTTATAAGTATTTTTCATTGTCAGTTTGGTAATAATAAATTAACATGTGAACTAATGAAGCCGTATGTCTCAAAGTTTTACTGAACAATAACAAATAATCAGGACATTTCTAATCATTAGGGCATGTTGTAGTCTAGATTAAAATATAAAAATGTTTAAGTTTGAAAATAAATAGCCTATTAAGTCTTTAAATATTAAGTATTTGGTGCTGTGATGAACAACATTGAGATTACAAAAAAAAACGAATGGCTGTTTGAAGCATTTTAAAAACTTCACTAGAGCAGTTGCTGTGCTTGCGGGGTTTCCGGGGTAACCGCTGCATTCTGCTGTTCCATCAGCGCCCTCTGCTGTCAGAGAGTAAACGTGCACTTTCATTCAGCGCGTCTCCTTCACTCGTTCCGCCATGTGCTTCTCATGCACTTGGGCTTGTTTACATCTGAGCGCATGTCCCTTTGACGCAGAATACAGCGGTGTTGTGCGTTTTATACGGTTGATGGGGAAAGTATTCTTAAATGCATTATAAAAAATTTAATAATTGGTCATAAATTATTATTTATGGTATTTTGAAGTGCCCACGGTAACAATATTGTGCATATTCATTATCGTGATATATCGCATTACCGAATATCGGCACATGTCTACTTAACACATACAACTGGAGGTCTCATCCAGGACTCCATGCTACTGCAGTGCCTCAGTCTTTTAACATTTCTCTGTCTTACTTTCTTTTTCTACTTTGTCACATATAGCTATTTTTATGCCAGAGATGCATTAGGTCTTGCTGGCAATTTCTTTGATGGCCTGTTTTGTGGCTCTAGAAGACATGGCCAAGTTCCACATATAAAACCAGCCCTGACATGAATGATGCTCTTCAACATATTTGAGCATTAAGGTGTGGTCACATTTACCATTGTTCAGTGAATTTTTATGTTTGAAATCCAGTCATTTCAATAGGAATCCACGCAGTCGGGGAATTCACATAGGGTTTAAGGTCACGCGGATATGCTGCATTGACAAACAAAAAGCTGCTTGGTTTGAAAGTGAATTCTGTGGGAGCTGTGATTTATACATTGCTACTAGGTGTGGGCGATATGACCAAAATCTTACTTCATTTTTTGTTATTAAAAATAAGAACAAAGAAGCAAATTACAAACAGTAGGACTAATACAACAGAGCAAAGATACAAATTAATTAAACTTTACATTTTTCAGCTACAGTTTTTTTTTTTTAACATGTAGTAAGACATACTACAGAAATTAAATAATCAAGTGTTTAACTAAAACACTGCATAGTCTTCACTGTATGAATCAAATATGACCTGATTCTTATTAAATATACAAAAGTGATTCAGTCAAGAGCAGTGAGTGATTTTCTTTGTCATTTGTTGTTTGATTAACATTAATGAGACAGGCAGCATTTTTATTATGCTGCTGTCCCTTTAAGACCGAATGCATTGCACGAATCCAATTTACTGACACGCATCCGGTTTTCACGTTAATTAAAGACTTAACAAACTGTGTTTACATGAATACTCCACACGATGGGCATTTTGACATGATTGTGCATCTATCTGACCATTCAAGAGCAATAAGATGCGTTAGAGAACTACATTTGCAATTGCGTGCTTTCTGAGAGGAGGCGGCTTTTTATGTGCACGCTTTAGCTGTGTCAGTCAGCGTGAGCCCTGACCGCAATAAGTTCTTTTTTACAGCTTATTGGGCTCAACATCAAGCACACACTCTTTATTTTCTCATTCATGCATGTTTCTTTATCACTTTTACATGTATATAACTTTAAGTAGTACTGTGCTATGCGGATATGTTTACATACAGCAAAATAAGCTATATAGTAAAATCTCTAACGACAGACACTATATACCGTCATACCGCCCAGCCCTAATTGCTACACTATTGACAACGGACAGAGCAAATTTTGCTAAATTTTTACATGTGACCAAAGATGTTTGAAAAAGAATAACTGTGCTTGAAATAAGAACCATACTTTTTGTTGTAGTAGAGTATAGTGATTGTACCACAGTTAAGGCATATTATTACACAAGGTGAAGCAGCCGTAAACTTAATAAGTTTACTATACAGTTTATTAGTCGAAAAGGTTTGTTGCAACTTGCAAAATTTACAGGCTTCATTTGCTGCATGGCTTCAGAAGTGCAATTAGCAAATGTATTTACATTTTAATCAGGCTTTAAAGCCATCACCAGCTGATGTTTAAAAGGCAGAGGTTGCTTGGTGAACTTTATGTAATAATGTTGGCAACTTATTTGTACTTTATTCTTTTTTTTTCCCCCCCAGGTGCTAGCGACAGGGCTGAGTGGACTATATTCATCCCTGCCACGGAAGATTGAGGTACGGGGCGACGACTGGCATGCACTGCGGAGGGAGGACTGGATGGGCGTCTCCTCTCTAGTGCTGTTCATGAACAGTCTTGAATTCTGCAATGCTGTAGTACAGGTGGCACACCCTCTTGTGCGCTGCCAACTCCTTGACTACCTCCACAACGGCTTCCTGGTGCCAGTCATGGGCCCTGCTCTGCACAAGGTGAACCACAATGAACTGGGCCATGTTTGGCATAAATGGCAGTTTCCATATTCATTCACTATACAACATTGTTTTAAATGGATTATTGAATGGAATTTATTTTTTCCTCTCTCTTTTTCTCTCTGTCTCTTATGGTTCCTCTGTCAGTCGTCGGTGGATGAGATGATAGCAAGCACGGCATATCTGGACTTGTTTTTACGCAGTATCACAGAAACTTCCCTCCTTAAGACCTTTCTGCGCTTCATTCTGTTGCATCGCCATGACAACGACACCATCCTTGATACACTACTCACACGCATCAGCAGCAATTCACGGGTCAGTTTGGCACATGCTATATCTGGGGTGCATGTATAGATGGAAAAGTTTTGTCTAGGGCTGGGTATTGACACAATTTTCACGATTCGATTTGATTAGGATTTCGATTCAATTCGATATCGATTATTTTGGATGTAGTATTTCAGTTACAGTACATGGAAAATTTTCTAGAGGAAAAAAATCTCTCGACTAATGCTGTAAACTACACATGTAAGTCAGTTGGTACTACTATAATAATATTGAAGGTTAAATTAACTTATTTATATACAAACACTTAAATTACACTCAATGATGTTTTTATTATAAATAAAGTTTAGAATTACATATAAACATTTAAATCGCGGCTGTCATAACCGATTTACAAACATGCATGAAATACTGAAGAACATTAAAAATGATAATGAATATGTAATGGTGCATAGCTATAGCCTATTTATCAGAATGCTGCTTTCTAAAGTTCACTTTTCTAGCTGACTGAGTTTATGGTCACTATATTTTTCTAAGGTAAATGTGACATTACGTGACATTGTTTACAAGCTGTTTTATTGACGTCTTTCCGAGGTTAAAACACTGATTGAGCTATTACACGAGACATGATATAGATTTCGGTAAGTTGTAATGTATATTTTAACATATCTTGAGATGTTTAGTCGTGTTTATTTCGCGCTGTAACTGGTATTAAAGCGGAGGAGAGGACGTTCACATGCGCTCCGTGCTGCCGCTTCTCTTTAACTGAGGCGCTACAGCGATCTGTCACTTCACATTAAACAGCGCCAAAACGGTACTTATTTTTTTTAATCTCATAATAAGATGGACGTCATTTGAAATCTGAGACCTTGCTTCATATCAAAAGTAACAAAGCACAAAGATTATTGCGATTTATTGGATGGGATGCGCGCTACATATTCTGTTCATTCATCAACTGAAAACAGACTAGACTAATCGATTCTTGGGATTTAAGAATCGATATCGGTTCGTAAAAATGAGAATCGATTAAAATCGAGAAATCGATTTTTTTTTTTTTATTATTTATTTATTTATTTTTTTAACCCAGCCCTAGTTTTGTCAGTGCTGTTGGCTATGGGAATGTGGAGCGTTGTTACTAAAGTTGCATTTTCCTCCCTCTCTCTGAAGCTGTGCATGGTCTCTCTGAGTCTGTTCAAGACTTTGCTCAGTCTCAACTGTGAAGACCTCATGCTCCAGCTTGTTCTCAGGTATTTTGTGTGCTTGGGTGTGTGAATCATTTTGCAAGAAACTGTCACTTTTGATCAAATTGAATGCATCCTTGCTTTGTAGATAGTGTAAAGACATTTATAATGCTACAAAATGCTTCATTTCAAATACATGCTTTTCTTTTAAACTTTCTATTCATCACATGGAATAATTTATATTTTAAAATATATTAAAATAGAAAAGTTATTTTAAATTGTACTAATTTATTAATTAATTGTATTAAATACAATATTACTGTTTATATTGTTTTTTTATCAAATAAATGCAGCCTGGGTAAGCATAAGATTTTTAGTGGTAGTGTAGATAATATATAAATGTCATATGTGATAGGATTATAGTGTATTATTAGTGGGTTTATTAGGCAAGTGTCACTATTGCTCATACTTGGGGGGAAATAGATTAAAATAATAATTATTTTGTAAGCTTTTTTTAAAGCTGCTATGATTTTTCGTGTGTCTCTCCAGGTATCTGTTGCCATGCACACATGTAATGCTGAGTCAGCGGAGGGCAGTCAGAGAAACAGACCTCTATGGCAAATCAGCTGACAAGTTCCTTTCCCTCATACCAGAATGCTGCAGAATCACTTCAGCACCCTCTAGTGAGCGGGATGATGAACCTGCTTTTTGGGGAAAGGGTAAGAGTAAGCATGTGTCAGGCACATTTACAGACACAATAGATGTGCTTTCAGACTTCTGATAAAAACATTGCTGCTGTTCATACCTCCAAAATGTATTTTCTGTCTGTTTTTACCGATAGTGTTGGGTAGTCCTACTTCAGAGTCACCAGTTCACCCCAGACCCAGCACTCCTTCCCGCCTTGCTCTCTTTATTCGACAGCAAAGCTCAGGAGGCCAAGCCAACTCATCTGGCTCGGAAAATGCTCCCTCTTCTCCTCGTGGTAGTGTTTCTTCCCCTCTTTCTTCTGACAGCCCCATGCACCAACTTCCTGATGCTTCAGAAGGAGAGACTGGCTACCTAGAGTATCTACGTGACGCTCGGAAGGGTATTGAGCTCTGCTCCTGGGCCTGTCGAGACTGGTCGGCACCTTACGATGGAGAAAATCCCTCTCCAAACTCTGTTCCTCCTCCACCTCCCCCTCCTACATCCAACCCCTCCCTCAGTGTGGTACCAGAGCATTTCTCTGTAATGGACACCGCTCAGCAGAGGGCAGCAGTGGTGGCTGCAGCTCGTGCCGAGTGGAGCAGTTCAGATCGAGATAGTGGAGAGTGGGATGTTACCATCAGCAAGAACTGTATCAGTCTCACACCCCGCAGTAAGAAACGCAGCCTTCTTCCCAGCTCTTTACCCCTACAATCTTCATCTTCTGCATCAGTCTCTACGGAAATAACAGGTGCTGTGGAAACCGTGTCCCAGCACTCTCATTCGGCACCTCATCCAGCACTCTTCAATGGGATGGGGCAGGTGGAGTTCACAGACAGTGTGGATGAGAGAATGGAGGTTAAGAAAGTGAAGAGGGAGTCGGATGTAAATAGCACCGTGGTTGAGTCGGGGATGAATGGGTCGATGGGTATGGGCCCAGTCGACTACAATGATTTCCATGTAGGATCGGCGCTGAAATCATCTCAGGTGCAGTTGAAGCCACATCTGCAACATCAAACCTCCGTGCCCTCCTCTGCCCAAGAGTGTCTGCAAAGCGAGGGCCAGAGATTGTCTCCTGTTCTTGGCTTGACAGAGACCTCCACAGTGGCCCGGGACAGCAGGGGTCCGGAGTCCGTTGAGCGTCTGATTGAGGAGTTGCTGGAGCGGGCGCCGTCAGAGCCATTGTCTGGTGACTCGAAATGCCAGGGAATCAGCATTGAGGCTTTCCACCAGGAGCTGAGGGAGCTGGAGGAACGTGTAAGAGAGAGGAGGGTTCTTTCACGCAGCTCGGAGGAGTCCTCTCGGGATTCCCGTGCTGCTCCTGCTCCCAGCCTGACAGATGAGGACTGTCCAGTGGAGACTGAGCAGCGCTCCAGTGAAACGAAGCCTGACAGCTCTACCACTGGGGTATTTAGCCCCGCACGACCCCTTGGACAACCTCTCGCTCAACCGTACACAGGTTCTCGATGTAGAGATGACCAAATTAAAGATTTGAGTGCTTATGTTACTTGTCCAAGTTCAGCAAGAGCTAACCATAAGTCACTGGTTCCGCTTCTCCCTCTGTGTAGGTCCATTTATAACAGTCCTGTTCAGTAAACTGGAGAGTATGATGCAGAACTCCCTATATGTGAACATTTTGCTGACGGGCGTTGTGTTCCAGCTGGCCTGTTACCCTCAGCCACTCCTACGCTCTTTCCTCCTCAACGCCAACATGGTGTTTCAGCCCAGCATTAAATCACTCATACAGGTAATGCATGAAGAACAAGTATGACAAATCTATCAGCATGACTGCTTGATATGAAATATGCAGTGATTGAAACATTCTCAGTTGCTCTTTTTATTGGTTTCTACATTTTCTGATCAGAACCAGGAAATCAAAATTCATTTTATTTACTCTCTTAAAACATGTTCCTGGTTTTAAACAGTTCATTGGTGTACATTATTCCAAAGAAAACCTTTCTTCAAATCTTTTTTCATAACTGTCTTCACCTCACAATTTTTTCTGTTTTATGTTGACTGAAAATCTCAAAAACTACTTGTTTTATTTTGACTTCACTGCCTCTGGCATTTTTTTGTTGTTGTTTTTGTTCTTTTATAATTAAATAATTTTAATATGTTTATTGTTCTTGGGTGTAGTTTGAGTAAGCAATTAATTTACAATTTGATCTGACTGAAACTTAAATCCATTGCATCAAAAGGAATATCCAAGATGTTGATTTTACCTTTACTCCTTTTCTTTCCACTCCTCAGGTGCTGGGATCAGTAAAAAATCGCATAGAGGCATTTGCAGCAACACACGAGGATTTCCCTGCCATGTTAAGAAAGGCTCGCCGCTTTCTGGTTGCGAGAGGAAAGTTAGACTGGTCCGACTCACCCATGGGAGTGCCCAGCCTCCGTCGGTCAGACTCATTAAGTAGGTGAATGAGAGGCAGTGAAAACTCTCTCAGAAACAAAAATGAGAAATCATGGTTTATTGTGTCTGCTTGTAAAGATCAGTTGAATACAAGATGTTTGATGTGATGTTTTTGTGACATTTGCTTTTGTAAAGGATAATAATCACAATATAGTTGGTCATTATCACAATATAAACCTTGAAAGATGCTTTAAATTCAGGGTTCCCGTGGGCCCTTAAACTGTCTTAAACTTAAAGTTTGATTAAATTTAAGGCCTTAAAGGGTTAGACTGCAACATTATTACCACTTTCAAGGTCCAGAAAGGTAGTACTAAAGACCTATTATTTTACATATGATTACTTTATTCAATTTCTGTTGGGTATTTCTTATCTAAATACCACTGTTAGTACATCTATCTGAAAAACCTAAAGCACTGTTTATTTCATCTCTGTTATCTCTGTTCTTATTTAATTGTTGACTGTTTATTGTCTTCTGTAGCTGTTTTGAGGACTTTTTACTTACTTTAATTAACCTAGTATTAGTTTTTGCTGAAGTATTGATAATTGTGAAATTTCACTGACATTTAAAATGACTTATATCATGAATTAAGACTTTGATTATATCACTCACCAATAATCGTGTTAAATAATCGTGATTTCAATATTGACCAAAATAATCGTGATTATGATTTTTGCCATAATCAAGCAGCCCTAATTTACATATTAGTACATAAACCTATTTCGAATTTCATTTTTGTATATGTTGAGTGTCATGAGTATTTTAAATTTGCAGTTACCCTGCTTTGCAGTTGAATGTGTGCCACAGCCTGTTTAAAATATACATGATTTATTTTGAGATTGTATGGGTTTGTTCCGTATGGACATACAATATTAATTTTATTTGTGGAGGTCTCAAAAAAGGTCTTAAAGTCTTGAATTTGAATTTTAAAAACTCCCTGTAGATACCCTGTGGATTTTTATTATTACGGTTCACATACCTTTCAACTCATTTGTAAAATGCTGAGGAGGAATAATAATGCATAAAGCATCCTAACTTTGTTTTTTTCCTTTTCTTTTCTTCTCTTCATGACTCTTTCTCTCCCACAGTTAAAAGCCGCAAGCCATCTTTGGGCGATCTTATCTTGAGGCACACCAACAGTCCTACGAGAGCTCGACATGCAGCTCAGTTGGCCTTGGCCCACGTAAGAGATGGAGGGCAGTCCCTGCACAGTGCTTTGTTCCGGGGTGGTGTGGCCGGTGGGACCTCTGGCCTGGAGAAGCAGGCAGAGGCACTAAGGGTGAAAAATGCAGTCTACTGTGCTGTCATTTTCTCTGAGTTTCTCAAAGAGCTCGCAGCTCTTACACAGGAGCATGCCGTAGCCCTACCCTTCCCACCCAGTCAAGGCACTGAGGAATAACACCAGGACAAAATTTGTTTCCAAATTTCCACTGTTCCTGGCACTGATCTGTAGACTAATATATCCCTGAGATTTTTCAAGCAAACACAGTCTTTTTTTCAAGGGACATGATGCACTCAAAGAGACAGGAAAATCAATTGCTCATAAAGGTGATGAGAGGTCATCTCTTGTTAATAATCTCATGTTCATAATGTATTTTTTTTTTTTTTTAATTGTACAGGACCATTTATCCATTAAGCTTTAGGAAATTGTGCATATAAATCTTGTATATAGTCTATATAAAATATCTATGTGCATAATGATTTTTGTACACTCAGAGAGACTTGCATCCTTTAAGCTGGAGGAATTTGGCCGTAAACTTGCACTCCCTACATTTCTGTCACTTCAGAGACTAGCTAATGTAGACTCACTACACACGGTTCTTTTAAACTTTTATGGGTGCAGAAGTGCCATTTACATTTTAGCAATGTTGAATGGTTATTTTGTCTTTTATAGAGTATAGGTCTGTAAGATCACACCAGAATATATCAGAAATAATCATCTGGCCTTTTTTAAAGTATGAGGCAACAAGTCCTCCGTATTGCAACAGAAATTGCCTCATTGTGGATACATCTCTGAAAAAAATCAACAATTGACAAAATACCCAACATGCTCTGCCAATCTCTAGCACACATCTTTTTTTAGTCCAGCAGCTAGAGTGACGTTAGAGCTTGTAAATAGGGGAGAGGGTTCATTTCCCTATCCTCTGTCCCTATAAAATTTAGCATTGATGGACAGTTTGTCTTTTAAAATTTTAGTTTTCATTCTTTGTGCAGCAGCTCATATTTTAGGACAGATTTTAGGGTGAGTTTCTGGCTGTTTTTGGGAAATGCATATGGTACATTCACCCAGCATGACATTACATATCATCTTCAGTTTCTGGAAAGACACTGATTTTTCTACCCACAAAGATCTCCTCCTATACTGGATGTTAGCATCCATTTTGGCGTCTGACTAGGTGCTAATGTCTTAATTTTTGACTGGTATGAGCAAAGAGAAGCTTGCTTAATAATTACCTGTCCCTTTAAGGAGTGAGCCAAGTTATGTGAATCATAAGCCATCTTAGTGTTGAAACAAAGTGTTTTTTTCTTTTCTTTCTGTTCATTACTTGATTTTGCTAGTGTTATGGAGTATGAGAGAAATCAGCCGTAAAGTGTGCATACTGCATAGTGGGAAAAACTGCCACAAGACGTTTAACTTTGATCTGTTTATTGCCAAAATACTTCAGACACTTTAATTTTTAGAATGGAAGTTAAGGACATGCATGCGTGTTTGTTTTTAACAGTATGTGTGTGTTGTTTTTTTGTTTGTTTTTTTACACGGTATCGTTTTTGCCCCTTGTTCCAAATGTCTTAGAAAAAGTGTGTTAGAGAGAAAAATGCTGATCTGAAATCATCCATTCTAGAGCTCTTTTATCATGTACAAGCCATATGCACATTACCTCAGATAGGCTACTTAATTTTCGTTCCATGCGGTATTCTTGCTGCTTCACTTGTGTTAGTTTCAATTATTCTGTTCAATTAAATATCATTTAAAGCATATTTTCAATCAGTTTATAGATGTAGAAGCAAACAATTTAAAGGGTTAGTTCATCCAAAAATGAAAATTCTGTCATTAATTACTCACCCTCATGTCATTCCACACCCGTAAGACTTTCGTTCATCTTCGGAACACAAATTAAGATATTTTTGATGAAATCTGAGAGGTATATGACTCGTCCATAGACAGCAATATAATTTACACTTTATAAAAAACACTTTCAAGGTCCAGAAAGGTACTTAAGACACCATTAAAACAGTCGACGTGCCTGCAGTGGTTCAACCTTAATTTTATGAAGTGACGAGAATACTTTTTGTGCACAAAAACAAAAAACAATAACGACTTTATTCAACAATATCTTCTCTTCTGTGTCATTCTCATATGTCTAGCACTTCCAGGTTCTACATCAGAACTCTGACTCATTATTGGCCGGCTCCTGCGTCAGCATCACACGCATGCATCGTGCTGCTCACGTGATCAACGTTGGCCAATACTGAGCCGGCATTCAGACGTAAACACGGAAGCGGAAGAGATTGTTGAATAAAGTTGTTATTTTTGTTTTGTTTTGTTTTGTCGCTTCATAACATTAAGGTTGAACCACTGCAGTCACATCAACTGTTTTAACGATGTCTTTAGTACCTTTCTAAACCTTGAAAGTGGTGATTATATTGCTGTCTATGGATGAGTCATATACCTCTCGGATTTCATCAAAAATATCTTAATTTGTGTTCCGAAGATGAACAAAGCGCTTACGGGTGTGGAACAACATGAGGGTGAGTAATTAGTGACAGAAATTTCATTTTTTGGGTGAACTAACCCTTTAAGTCAAACTTTTTTCTGGTTACCTCTAGCTGCTGAATTGTCAATCCATCCATTATTTTTCCCCCTTATCCCTCCACCCGTCCACAGAAGGTCTTTGTGGGACATTAGTGTGATGGTTCTCTGCTTTTGTTGATATCTGAAATGTTTAGCATGTAAATTCCATATTTAAGGATAATGTTAGGCAGAGTTATTGTCAAGAATACAGCACAAAAATAATTTGTGCTCACATCCCTGAAACACTCTAATGTCTGTGTGGGTGAGAAAGAAGAAGAAGGAAGATAAAGAGCAAGAGGTTGAAGGATAAAACGGTACATATATGTTAGTGTTCAGTTATCTCTATGGAGACAGTGGATATTACACACAGTTTCTAAGTTAGAAATCAAATAGGCCTATACAAGTTATGTGTGTGTCATAAGATACCAATGCACAAGAAACGCCCATTGTTTTGAGGATGTAATTATATGCCTGATGTGGTGCAGATAGCATGTTTTTCTTTTTATACATACTTATATACAAGTGTTTATGATTTTGAATTTTTGAAAAATCAGGAGCTCAATGATTGTGGTAGCTTGTTATTGGAAAGTGTTTGTTTGATGAATATACATTGCACAATTTTTAAGTTGATTTTTTTTTTTTTTTTTTTGTGTGTAATTGATTTCCTCTTTATTTTACTCTGTCCATTTGTTTGAATGAAGCGCTGATGTTGACAAGGACTTCTGCGGCTTGTTATCTATGCAAACTGGTTTCTGTGTTTCTGAGTAAGTGAAGATGGTTAAACTTTTGGGGACAAACACAAACTAAATTTGCAATCTGGAACCCCACTTCAATCATTTACTTATCCCTTATCTATTCAATAATCTACTGGACTGTATGGAAACTCATGCAAAATAATGAATGTTGTCAAAATATTTTTCTATATTTAAAATGGAGGAGGAAAGTGGAACTGAATGGAGATTTAAATCAACGATACAAACCTTCAAAGACCACCAAACACTAAAAGGGAATGTTTTTATTAATTTATAAATGTTTTACCTGGCAATACCTTTGGCTACTTGGTCTTTATTTCTCATGAGTTTATAAAGGTGAGATCCTCTATTATTTATGGTTTGAAATGGTGTAGTTGATTGCAAATACATTAGACAAAATGGTCAAAAAATATGCGAAATATGAACAAAATCACATTTCCTGAATATACACTTCAGCCTTTTTCTGATCTGTTGCTTGGGCTTCAGCAAAATATTTTTTCTTTGATGAATCTGGTCTCTGGTTCACTTTGGTTGGTGCATAGACTTGTTTTAAGCTGCAGATTAGAAAAAAACATTAAATATTATCTTGTCAGAACAATGACCCAGTTCACTCTGAGCCTCCATGCTCATTATTGTGATTCTATTCCTTCCCTTATATTTATTGTCTCTTCCTCATCTTCTGATAGAAGTCTTGCTCCACTTCACTGGAGAAAGGATCATAGACAGAGGATATAAGAAAAGAAAGATTTCATGTCTTTCGTAAGTGTCGGGTCACGTCACAAAATCCCTGTTGTAAAGATATCCAAACATTCTAACCACAAGATTTGGTCTACGTCCGTGTTTTTTAGGTGTTTATTTTGTTTTGCATCATTATCATGATGTGTGACAGTAAAATTTTCCGGTACATTTAAGACATAAGCTCAGCTGCTTTCAACATTGATAGTAATAAGAAATGTTTCTTGAATCAGCATATCAGAATGATTTCTGAGGCATCATGTGACACTGAAGACTGGAGTAATGATGCTGAAAATTCAGCTTTGCCATCATAAATTACATTTCAAAATATATTAAAATAGAAAACTTTTTACTGTATTTATTTTAGAGACTTCTTTCAAAAACATTACCTTAAACTTTTGAACAGTAGTATATGAAATGAAAATTCTGGTATTCATGAACACTTGGGTTTAATTATAGATTCATGTACTACCTAAACTAATATATAATTCAATAATGTTGAATGAAGGCATAAACTAATCAGTATCTATTGAAATGCTAACAATGACTATGACTAAAGTCGTGCAGTAATAATAACCACCTTATGTAGCTACACTTTAGTACATATATGATATGTTATTGTATTCATTAAAACTATAAGCGATAAACTGGATCAAATGGGTTCCTTAACAAAGACGTGTGAATTAAACCATTTTAGTCATCACAGCTTTGCAACTTTTGCTCTCAAACACATTTGCAGTTTCATAATGAACATAATTAGATGGAGCTGGATTATTGCACCTCAACATTTACAGACAATTCAGTGAGATACAATCACCCCCTTTAATGAAATTATATTAAATGTGATCAAAGAGAAGGTTTAGCCTTTCACATGCTTTGTAATTGAATTTATTTATACATGTTAATTAATAACACTTAATACATTTGATAGTTAAAGTGGCCATTGTTCACATGTGACAGCAGCTGTATCTCATGAACTTGTTGACCTTCATTCACCATTATTTCATGTTGAAGTATTAATCAATCTAGTACATGATTATTTATGTTATTGTTAAGCATAACTAATGAACCCTGACTTTAGATAATAAGAGAGATTTCTGCAATCTTTGGCTTCTTGAGGTGCCATATACATATGCATAAAGCAAGTTTATTTCAACAACTACCTGTAGAAGCAACCAGTTTCTTCCATTTGTACTAGACTTGTACATGCAGTCTCTGGGCTGTATCAGAAATCTTGATTAGTTAAATTACTTCATAGATGTACAGTGTGAAGAGCACACTTTGATATACAGCCAAAGGTCCACAAACTCCCACATGATTGCCATTTTGCTGATTAGACATGTGACTCATGGAGCTGGCTATTTCTCTTCTCATGTCAGATCAGTCTCAGTAGTCAGTTAACAGAAATGTGCATTTCCATGAGCTAAGACAAGTGCTTTATTGCCCATTTTTTATGTAAATAAATGCGTGATTAATTAAAGTTTATAAAGTAAAAAAATATATATATATAAAAATTAAACTTAATTTATAATAATAATAATGATAATAATAAATGGCATACCATTAGTCTATACATTTGAAACTTAAATTTGCAATATATTGTTTGCTGTAATGAACATATAAAGTGCAGGAGAAGTGTAGAACTGATGATGGCCATTCAAATTCCATGCAGATTCCATGAAGCCCCTGAAATTCTACGTTGCAGACACCAAGATTACTGGTAGTTAAAGGATTAGTCCACTTTTAAATAAAAATTTCCTGATAATTTACTCATCCCCATGTCATCCAAGATGTCCATGTCCTCCTTTCTTCAGTCGAAAAGAAATTAAGGTTTTTGATGAAAATATTCCAGAATTATTCTCCTTATAGTGGACTTCAATGGCCTCCGAACGGTTGAAGGTCAAAATTACAGTTTCAGTGCAGCTTCAAAGGGCTTTAAACGATACCAGACGAGGAATAATGGTCTTATCTAGCGAATCGGTCATTATCTAAAAAAAAAAAAAAATACAAATGTATATGCTTTATAAACACAAATTACGGAACGAACGCGGAGCCAGTTCCGTTTTTTCCGTAAGTTGAATAGGGAAGGCGTAGGACATACAGCGTAAGCTTTTTGAAGAATACAGAAAGCGGAATGGCGAAGCACTTGCAAGGCGATCATTTGTGCCTATAAAGCATATACATTTGTATTTTTTTTTAAGAAAATGACCAATCGTTTCGTTAGATAAGACCATTATTCCTCGTCTGGTATCGTTTAAAGCCCTTTGAAGCTGCACTGAAACTGTAATTTTGACCTTCAACCGTTTGGAGACCACTGAAGTCCACTATAAGGAGAATAATCCTGGAATGTTTTCATTAAAAACCTTAATTTCTTTTCGACTGATGAAAGAAAAGAACATGGACATCTTGGATGACATGGGGGTGAGTAAATTATCAGAAAATTTGTATTTGAAAGTGGACTAATCCTTTAATTGAATTAGTTTTGTACCGTTTCCTAGCAACAGTGAGACAACTAGCAAGAGGGGGAAAAAAACTGCGTGAGAGACAGGAGGGCAGTAGCAAAGGAGTAGGTGAAAGACACACAGGTAAGACTTTCGACTTTAATTCAATTTTTATAATTGAAGACCTTTTTTTTTTTTTTTTTGATTAGTAATAAACAGTCAAATACCAAGTTTTTTTTTTTCTGGTTAGTTTTGGGTTGAACAACGCTTTAGAATTTTTTTTTTTTAATGACCAATTAAATTGTAAATTGTCGTAAATACAATAGTTTTAAATGTTTCACAATGCTTTTAAAGTACAGTTAATGGATATAATTGTGAATTGCTTACGTTATGTTTATTTTGTTATAAATAATAAGTTGGAAATGATTTATATTGTTATCTGGCACTGCCAGTTTGCAGTTTGTTTAGTGTAATAGTCCTTTTACTTGATTGCTTTTGCCTAAAGATAAAGATTTCATTTGATAATGGTTATTTGTACACTAAAAATAGTTGCTTTTACTTTTGTTCACTGTCCTCCTTGTGCAAAGCCATTACGCAGAGTTCATCTGCAGCAACCCCTCATAGATAATGTAAGAAGTAATATGAGAGGATACAGAAGACACTGGAGAACACACAAACACATGCACCATATCAGATGACTTAGCATGTATTGTTACAATTATGCAAATGACTGTTCACATTTGTAATGCAATGGTGTATCTCCAGTTTTCTAAATTAGCATAGGAAAGACATTGACCGTGGCAACCTTAGTCAACTTCTCTTTTTATACATCTTCACCTAAATAGTAAAAATAAAATGTAAAAATCACTTGAATATCATCAGTGCTTTTGTTTGTCAGACTTTAGGCCTTTTTTTTTTATACAAAACTACACACAGAGGCAACTTTGCTGATTTGGCAAATAGAGTGACAGTGAACAGTCCCTTATGTCATTATTTTAGATATTTTCCTGCTTGGCATTCTTGCTGACATCTATATTTCTACCTTGTCCCTCATCTCTTTTATAGCACTGTCTCTCGAACAGAACTCAATCAGGAAAAGTGCTATTAAAATAGCATTACACAAAGTAGGTTCTGTTTCAAATTTAAAGTGTGAAGTGTGAGGGCGAAAAATATTGTATTAGATTACACAAGAGAACATTTTGTTAATAAACTATTTAGTTCATTGTAGATTCCCATTTATCCCACTTATAGTGTGTACATGTATTTTTAATCTTTGAGCAACTGCATTATGCTTAAAATGCATCTCAAGTACATACTGGTGTATTCACAGCATGAATATTCATGTCCTCTGATAATAACCTAATTTTCTTTACTTGCAATATCTCTTCCTCCCACTAGACACGCACACTTTGGACTCGACTGCTTTGTACCTCATCATGAATTAAGTATTAGAGCGTTGTGCCTAATGTCATACTGGGCCTGAAGGGGCCTGAAGAGCTGAGAAAGAAGACTGCAGAGTGAGAATACAAGTGAGAAATGGAGAGCAAGTGCACTTCTCAGTTTTGTGATGCCTTTTTTTTTTTTTTTTCGTTTTAGTCTGTCTTTTGCCTCCCACATATATGCTGTCCTCTTTCGTTCACTGCCTGCCTCCCTGAATTTGAAATGCTAATTATCTCCTCAGTGCTAGAAATATTCTGACTCTCTTTCTTCTATCTGTCTCTCCCTCTCCTTTGCTTGCATTTGTCTGTCTGCCACACTTTCTCTGTGTGTTTTCCAGTAGTTTCTCTAGCCATCCCTTGGTTCCCTCAATTCTGTCAGAGTTTCTCAGCTTTCCATCTGTCAGTCAAGGTCAAAGTTTTTTTTTTTATCACATGCACACCAGTACAGTCAGTGGGAAAGAAATATTTTCTTTGCAATTCTTAAATAGGCAAAGTAATAAATAGAAATAATAATAATAATAATAAACTGCAAATAAAAAATCAGTAGCTTAATCATCTAAATTTTCCATAATAGCTGATCCATTGTTAATATAAAGACAGTCAGAGAAGACAAACAACGTGCATCCTTTTTTCTCTTGTCTCGTTTCACTGTTTGCCCTCTCAAATGTGTTCAGCAAGACAGTAAACCATATCAAATTACCAAAGTAAGCTGCTTAAGGTTTCCATACTTTCAGTACAACAGCCTGAAACAATGGGCTGAGTGTTGTGTTTTTATCTCCAAGAAACATCTTAGATATAACATTTAAAAATGGTAAGATGAAAACTTTTTCTCCTAAGGCCTTTTGCTTGCAATAATTGAGGTAATAGTTGTATCGCAGTGAACTTGTATTACTCTTTCTTTAAAGTATTTCAGCACATTCTTTCTTGCACTATTTATAAGTAGTGCATTTAACTCTATATTACAATTCTTTCATTGATGTATTATTGTTTATTTTTACAGTTATCTTTATGTTGTCATGGCTTCTGTTGTCATGACTGTGGTTGTCATATGTTGCAGCAGAGCAACTATGCCTTCTTTTTTCCTACATTATCTATAATGAGAGAATTGATTTATTTTGATCACATAGATAGGTCTCTGCATTTTAATTTTCATTTTGAGACTAAAATATTACAAGACATGCTTCATGAAATGTCGATTTTGCGTGCCAAGCTGGATTTCCCCCCACTTTTTTCCTTAAAAGTTTTAGAATTATCTGCTAATTTGAGTGTTTGTAAATTTGAGTGTTGATGTGCAATTGATCAAAAAATAATATCCAAAAAAATTAAGATTAATTCTTTCACCTGAGAGAGGATCATTTGATGAATTTCGTAGACAACTGTTCAAAATTACATTGAAATTAAATTAATGTGATTATAATGATAATCTTTTTTTATGATAAATGCCTTCATATTAAACACAATTTAGTGCAATGAAGCTCATTTTTCTAATTTCCTTAGTATTAATCCCTCTTTTTCTGTACCTCTCTTAACAGGTCCAAAATAAGCCTTGATACAAGTCTCTGCAAATAGCTTCTACAAATTCTCTGCAAAGATGTCTGCTGGCTCTTCAGTGAGCAACAAGACTTCCCCTAGTACATCTCCACAGCCCCCTCTAAGCCCATCAGCACAGTCAGACATAGAAGGTCATGAGGACTCAAAGCCTATACCTGTAGGATCTTCGTTTTCCTTACCATGTTGGGCTACCCAGGCCCTATGTGATTTAGCAAAATGTGAAACAGACCTCAGGCGACTGCGGGAGCAACAAGTGACTGAAGCACAGACAGTAGGTCGAGGTGTGGAGCGTGCACTGCTTGGAGCACAAAGGGAAGAGCACCGTCTACTGGAAAGGGTAGAACAGGATCACCGGGATCTACAGCGCAGACTGGAACAGGTGCAGAGGGAGAATGGAGCAGCCATAAGGGTTGGACAAAGATTAGTGGACCAGCGATTATATAAAGTCATTAAACTCCGAGAGCTAATAAGAAAAAGTTGTGGTGGTGATGGTAGTAAAGATCGAGAGGGGGATCTGAAGCGGGACCAACTTCTTAGGGGTGTTACAGAACTGGTCCAGCCTTGGGAAGTCTCGCTTACACTCAAACGTGTATCTTTTAAACCAAGTGCCCAACCAAACGCTGTAACCTTTGGTGAGATCAAAGTGCAAGATTACAATGTTCAGCTTCCTGTTGGAGGCTGTGGGCAGCAGGGGCAAATGTGTTCCCTCCATGCCACTGAAGCACGCAGTGGGGCTCATGTTAGTGGAGGAGGCCAGAGCACACCTGATGGAACAAGTCCTGGGCAGAACCAAGTCCTATCTCCTGGGCCTAATCCAAGGCACTCATCAACCAGTAGTGGGAACTTAAGGGTTGTCCGGAAGCTCCGTTTGTCAGCCCGAAGTGATGATGAATCAGGAGAAGAAGTAAAACGCCAGTCCCCACAACTGCGTCACAGGTCCCCTAAACAAGTCCCATGTGAACGTGATTCATCACAGGAGGATGAGTGTGAATCACCTTCATCTGAATGCAAAGGAGATGAGCTCTTTTTAGCAGTGCCATCACTTAGTCATGGTGAATTAGAGGGTGAGGATTTTGCTTGTATACAGAATGAACCAATCACACAGTTTGCTTCACAGAGAGCAAGAAGGCAAAAAGAACTGTCTCCGTCTCCAGAGCAAGGTCACCAAGAGCAAGGTGGCTGGTTCTTGAATCAGTTTGACCATAAAAATCATGCCAGAAGGACCGGATCTTCAAGAGAAACATCACGGTATGGCACACACTCATCACCACAAAGCCCCAGAGAGATCACCTCTAGTCAAGGCAGCAACAACCACTTCTTTCGTGGCAGGTCTTGCTCCCAATTAAGTGCATCCTCAGATGACCACCCACAAATCCGTGCACCATCCCCTGCGGACAGTGTAGATTCTGGGTACACTTTCATTGTCAGCTCCCCACGAGATTTCTCCAACTCCTTGCGTCCTACTGCTCGCCTCTCCAGATCAGCTGCTGACCTTTCCTACTGTAACAGACCCCTCAGTGAAACCAGAACACAGCAATCAAGCATATGGACTGGTTCTAAGACTCATATGTCCTCAAGCTCCACCTTCCAAAAAAGAAGCGAGGTGTCACGGACTAAATCCTGTCCCAGTCATGGTAACTTCTCTCAAAAGAACACCCAACAACATCCTACTTGCTCCAGTAGAGTGTCTCGCTCGCTTTCTATGTCTGTTATCGATAACTCATCTCAGAAAAGACTGAACCACCTTACCGGACGGCAGAATTCTCTAAATGAGAACAGACTGCGGGGAGAGAAGAGTGAGCCAGCCCTCCTAGTGTTAGAGGAGGATGAGGAATCATTGGCACCAGAGGAGGTGCACCTTGTCCGGCAGTTTGGTAAACAAGGCTCAGGACGTGCTGATCTCACGCTGCCCAGTGGTGTCCACGCAACACCGCAAGGTCAACTGTTCCTTGTGGATTGTGGGAATGCTCGTGTCCAGGTAACTGATGCCCATGGCAACGTCCTACAACAAGTGACTTCTCCAAGTAACGACTTAGGAGGCTCCTCGCGACGCTGCCGCAATTACTTTGATGTGGCCGTTAATGCCAAGGGTCTGATTGCTCTGAGCTGTGCAGCTGAGAGGGCTCTCCTAATCCTTAGTCGGCATGGGCGTCTCCTTCAAACATTTGGAGGGGGACCCTACATTGCAGGAGTGCCTCGAGATGAGTTGGAAGCACCGAGGGGAGTGACAGTCACCCAGAGAGATGAATTCCTAGTTGCAGATATACGAAAGGGAACTCTTACTGCACTGAAACTTGAACCTAAAACCGGTTCCAGATTGGAACGCACTGTGGTGACTGGTTTCCACAGGCCTTATCTGGTTGCAGCATGCCTGCACTCTGGTCTGGTTGCAGTGTCTGAGCGAGGCAGTGAAATGGGGCAGGAGCCTTGTGTGAAGATATTAGGACCAGCATGGGACACGCTACGAATTCTGGGTGTGTGTTCCAGCTTAGGTCCTGTACTCTCCTGTCCCTGGGGCCTCTGCATTGATAAGGATGGGGCTGTGTTAGTGGCAGACTGGGGAGAAAAACATCGAGTGCTTCTTTATCCTTCTGAAGGGGCAGGACGAGTGATTGTGTCTGATGGACTGAGCAGCCCTCGTGGACTGGCACTTTTACCACATGATCTCCTGGTTGTGTCAGATAGCATGCACCACTGCATTAAAATTTATCAGTACAAATGACTAGTTACCACAAAGCTCAAGATTCAAAAGAAAGATGTCACTGAATGAGATGAGTATTTATATTTAATTTACTATTTGCTGCCAATGCAATATCATATTGCATGGTATATAGCAGGGGTCGACAACTTACAATAAGCAACAACAGTAGAGATGAATACTAGTTAGTTGTTTATTGTTGAAAAAATGTTGAAATCCCATACATACCAGTTACCTCTTAACGTAATCCTAGTCACACATCCTGTCCTATAGCGAGCTCTATGTGAAAGCTAACACCTTTAGTTGCAATGAAGCTGTACATGTGCACTGTGCAGCATGACCTATTTGATAGCTTAGTATGCATACTTATGACCATTTTTTGACCAGAGTACTATTTTGTGGGATATTTTGTTGGGGTGGAGGTGATGTAACACTTCACACATTTTGTCACAAACATTTTATTTACTTTTTTAATTGAAAACTCAGATAGAATGCAGCAGGTTGACTGAGCTTGGCATGTAGAAATGTAGATTTTCGTGTGTGTTTGTGCATTGACATTTGTTTTGAATCCCTGGTTGCTTCTGTTGCTTATATATTGTGATTTCTTTCACAATACATGACTGTGATAATTCTACAGGTATTTGCTATTGACACAGTAGAACCTTACCAGCAGGAGGCAGTAAAGATACATGACCATGTCAGTGCATTTTTAAAGCTTTGGAAAGGATCTTTTATGAATGAAAAATGGAATTAAAAATAAAACTGCTTAAGTAAATTAAACCATTCATTACACAAATGCATATAATGGACAAGGCTCCTGTTCAAATGTATACATTTTATGCTTTCTAAAATATATAAATTTACGTATAGTTTAGTGTGTTTTACTGTTCTTAAAATATAACATTAAAGAAGCTTTTCTGTTTGAGCATTTCTGTTCACTATTAATCTGCTTACCCTTAGAATAGCAACAGGAATGTAACTACTGAATGTGAAATATTCTTGGTATGACTGAACCAGAACCACTGGAATGTTTTAAATAATTATGAGTGTTTTTCCTACTAGTTCAAGAATCCTCAGAGTTCTGTAATGACTTGCTGAATGAACGCGAGCCTTTGGAAAGGCATGTTGACTAACAAACACACCCAGTCTGATACATCTTTACAGTTCGAATTTAGGCTTAACACATTTTTTTGGCTTCTTCACAAAGAGCAGGATGGCTATACTCTAATCAAAATGACAACTGTTTAGTTCTAGGAGGGTCTACATAAGCGTGCAGACAGTTGTCATGCAGAAAAAAAATAAAAATAAAAACAGAAATATGTTTCAGGATATCCTTCCTGTGCCCTAAAAATGGTTTGTTATTCAATAGAAATGTTTTCCTCTCCCTTGTTTATGCTCTCAGAGGATGTGGTGTCTCCTTGTCAGGAAGCAGAGCCTTGTCTTTGACTTTGTGTGTGACTGAAGCCGGAATTAATTCAACTAACGTTTTCATCACAAGTCCACACATCCCTTTTCTCCTCATGTGCAATGAATGACTTTCAATAGTGGTTTAAGACACACTTTCATAGCAGATAATCTGTTTATTTTTATGAGTGTGGAATGTGAAATCGTGAGAAAACATGGGTAGATGAACTTCCCAGAAAGCGGAACCTGTTCCACCTGCTCCATTCTAGAATTGCTGTTACATATTTTTTAACAATAAATATTTTAATAGTAAGTCTTCAGATTTTTTGTTTTATTTATTTTTTTAGAGATAGAATCGATTTTATTCTATTCTAGTCTAGTGTGTTTTATTACGACTTACTGTAACAGGAATAATAGAAAAAAATTCACCATCTTGTCTGAGAGATCCCATATAATGGTTGCAATGAATAAGGCATCTAAGAATGTTATTTAGAAAGGAATGTTAGATGGCCCTTAAAACGTCTCAAATAAAAACATATCCTGCGGTGTCTAAAAGAAAAAAAAAATCCCACCTATAAAAGAACTGGGTGCAAGTTGCCCTTCATTACAGAGGAATGCCTGAGTTTGCATTTTTTTTCTACCAACCCAAAACCACATCAGCCCACATAGGGTAAAGTTATGTCTTGGAATAAAAAAAAGAAAGAACACCGATAACCAACTTTCAAAATGGAAATGACATGCTTTAAAATGTCTCAGTAGTCTGAGAAATTAAAATGTCTCAAAGAGAATTTTAAATGGATGATAATGACATAGTGAACCTTTTGATATTGTGTTTATGAGGCCTAGCTTGTTGTAACAGTAACAGTTTTACCACAAGTCTCAGTGTGCAGCTGCATATTTGAGATCCTCATGCAACCTATAATAACGTGCTTATGGATAATTATTAATTTGGAGCTTTTCTCTAGAAGACAAACTAGAGGAAGAGTTTGTCACTGTTTTTGTGTTGTGCATGCTTTAATTAAATTTACCATTGGTCTATCCATGTAAGAATAAAAAAAAACTTTTCATTGCAGTGTGTGTTTTTGTGTAACAGTTTCTTGAATATGGGTGGCTGTTTTTGCTGAATCCTATGGCTATTGTGTGTATATTACAGTATGAGCAGTATTTGTTGTTGTATGTGCAATAGGCAAAATGCCAAAAGAGTGGCATGTTGCACACACAGCTACAGTTGTTTGCTTTGAGGGGATTTATGGAAGTAGCAAGTAAACTTTAGAGGGGCAATAAAAAAATACCCCTCACAGGGAGAGATGTTTGTGTGTGTGTGTCTCAGAGAGAGAGAAGAAACAAGTGTTAACCATTACTGAAGATGTACAAATAAGGAAAAGCTCATTGAAGAATGTGTGACTTTTCACATTTAGAGCATGGGAGAAATATGGGCTACACACCAACTCAAAATGACAAAAAAAAAACATCTGAATTCTTTTTTTTCTTTTTCTATTGAACATGAATGTCCATGTCCACATTAACGTTCCTGTTAAAGTTACTAAAACTTGAGTTATAAACTAAACATTTTTCCTTCTGCAAACTTTCTTGTATTCAGAGTCATTTCTGTACACTACAGAGCAATACAAAAAAACAAAAAAAACAAACTGTAAATATTTCCTTGCGTGTTTCATGTTAAGAAGAAAACCATACCGCTTTCCAAAGACATGAGGGTGAATTAATATTTTGGGGTAAACTATACTATTAAGCTCTTATGATTTCTGTAATAATGCAATAGAACCAATGAAATCATAACAATGAAAAAATGGTAATTCCATATGGTCAAGTAAACTACAAACTAGCCCTTTTTGACTGTCTATATGAGTACTGTATAAATGTGAGGGACAGAAATGCTAACTGATCTGCTGCATGCAAACCAAAAGGGTGTTAGGTTTGCTTGTTTCTTTCCCATACAAATTTGCACAGACACAAAATCATATACATTGTTTTAATTAGTGCATCTTAATAAATTTTAACATACAAAACAGTATAAACATTATAAATTACCTATGGCAAAGTGTAAAATTCACATCACTCTCTCTCCCTGTCGCACCTCCTATAAGGTTTTTATGACCTTCCATTCAAATCTAGTCATCCTCTTATGAGCATGTATATTAGATCACTTATATCTTCTTCCCCAACTACCTCTGTCTGCTTTTAGAACAATAACTTCTCACTTTCTTTTTCCCATCTCTCTATACAATTCAACTGGAATGAAGCTTTAAAATATTAATTTGCCTTGCTGATAGGTCAACTGGTTTACTGTTGACAATAATGACAGTTCTTGTAAATTAAAAACTCAAGTTAAACATGTAGTAACACATCTATGTCCTGAAACATCTTTAAAGGACAAACTTTGCAAATGACTTGGTCTAGCATACAAAGCCACTAAGCGACAGTGGTGCTTTGAAAAGCCCTTTTTGTCCCAGAAAGTCCAAGCCTGGGTGTTAACCAGAGAGTCCAAGCAATGTACAGAAAATCACCCACAATTAATATTTTGAATGTAGATGCCTTCAAATTTGGACCAACATAAAATGAAGGTGGCACTTCTGAGCACATTGAGTGTGTATGAAGATGAAAAATGAATAGCTGTTCGGTCTATGAAAAGTTGTCATTCATGCCGAGTTATAATGTGCACAAAAATCCCTGGGGCACATATGTCAACTTTTTGTAAATGCACAACACCAGCAGAGGAAATATCCATAAGTGTCCCTCTGAATGTAAATATATTTTCCTGTAATTGTGTGACAGAGTATGAGGGAGTGCCAGCTGCTCTCCATTGTGACGGCATAAGGAGGAAAATCTCTGGAATGTACACAGCTTGAGCCTTTGAACTCAGGTTCCTCTAGGCTCCCTACTGTATATCTTTCCCTCTTCTTTTGTGCTTTGGGGTCAATAGGTTAAAGAGAGGTGGAGGTCAGTTGTGTTATAACTCTCTCATCTGCCATCCTCCTCTACTCTTAACATCTCCCACACACAGTGCAGTGATTACCCACACAACCCTCACTTCCTTGAACTCCTAAATGTCCAGGTTTGCCTACAACAGACAAAGTTGTCATTAGAATTCCAGACATTCCAAGTCACAATCATAAAGACTGTAGCTCAAAGACAGTGTGGTTCACTTCATCTGAAAACTGCCTGATAAAACATAGTTTGGACTTACTATATACAAATATATAGACCTGTCTTAAATCAATTAATAAATTACATTTATTCTTGTCAGCGAGAAACTTAATGCCTCACCTCAGAGAGGGGTTTCCCGCTTGTAAAGTGCACTGGTTGGCCCTTCAAACTGCAGCTTAATTGCCTGTTTGAGATTCAGTTGGGGGTCAGTAGTTGTCATGTTAAACACAGATTCATTAGGTAAGGCACTATGTGGGGAAATAGCTGAAAGGTCAATGATTGGGGACATGGATGTCTTCTGAATTCCCCCCCAGTCATTTTTTTCTGCATGGGATTGGAGGAGAAAAGGTGGATACCCCAAAGGGGGGCTTTCCCTATTTTTTGTCTGTTTAATTGGGCCCTCTTGGTTTGGCATCACCCCTAAGGAAGCCATAATGGAGTTCCACTTTAGATCAACTCCAGCTTGTTTGTGGCTCTTCTCCATCACATCCTCTATGATGTAAGGTGTTTTAGGTTTTAAGAGGTAGTTACCATCCCCCAATAATCCAAGCCCTTTTAAGGGTTTGTCTGAGTCAGGCAGTTCAGTGAAGGTGCACTGTTCATGTGTGGGACTGCTCTTGGGTACAGCCTTTTGATTATGCCTAGATGCTCTGCCCTGAAGACTGGCAGGATTGGAGCCAGGAAGAGGCAAGGTGGATGGCCGACTGCGGCAACGAGGAAGTGAATGTTGTTGTATCTGCTGGATGAAATTTAGACTGTCAGCAGGCACGGTCTGTACGGTGGTCTGGGAGTGGCAGGTGGAGGAGGAAGTCTGTGAGGCAGGCATGGAGTGGAAACGCTCTGCAGTCGAAGCTGGGGAACAGGAGGCAGAAACTGAGGTTGAGGATGGAGAAGATGTGGCTGGCACTCCATCAACACCCACCTCTCCTGAACAAAGGGACGCACGGGTCTTGACTATGGCTGAAAGGTAAGAGGTGTTGGGAGCACCACTGGGTGAAAACGGTATGAGACCTGAAAAGGGCTTTGCACCATAGCTCTCCAGAAGTCGTACAATTGTGAAATGACCTTGTTTTCCTGCTACCTTTACTGGGCTGCGACCATAACGGTCCACATTGTCTGGTTCTGCACCTTTTTCTAAGAGCATGGCCACAATTTCAGCATGCCCCTCCTGAGCAGCAATGCTAAGCGCTGTGGCACCCTGCTGTTTGCAAGCCAGGTTTACATTGATACCTTTAGCCTTAAGGAGCAGCCTGCCAGCAGCTGCATGACCTCTCCATGCCACAGAGTGCAAAGGAGGCCGACCATCAAGATCTCTTGCATTTGGGTCAGCTCCATATTTCAGCAACAGTTCAATACCTTCCAGGTCTCCTCGCCAAGCTGCTACATGGAGTGCAGTTCGCCCTTCTGCATCTTTTGACTCCAGAGGGACACCACCTTTTTCTATAAGTAGGGTGGCCATGTCTAAACGGCCCTCCAGGACCAGCAAATAAAGAAGAGGTCTTCCTTCAGCATCACGGACATCAGTATCAGCCCCTCTCCGCATCAATAGCTCCACAATCTCCCGATGTCCCTGCAGAGCAGCCGCACTGAGTGCAGAGTGTCCATCATATGCACGATGATCAATGGGTGACTTTCGGTCTAGAAGCAGTCTGACTGTACTACAGTGCCCTTCTTGTGCTGCCAGAATTAGAGGGCTCCGACCCTCTACATCAAGCTCACCCACACGTGCCATGCTACCTCGCTCTGTCAATATTGCACACACACTTTTGTGACCTTCACAAGCTGCAGCATGCAGTGGAGTCCAGCCCAGGTCATCTTTATGATTCTCATCCAAACCCCTGTCCAGCAGTGCTCTTACAACTTCGACGCTACCCTTTGCTGCAGCCAAGCAGAGAGCGGTGCGGCCTTCTCCATCAATGCCATCCACTGCTGCCCCCCAAAACAGCATACGATTAACTGTGCCAGCATGTCCCATAGCTGCAGCCGCAAGAAGAGGAGTGACAGCAGAGGGATGTGCTCCAGAACTTTCATCTACATCAGCTCCAGCTTCCAGGAGGAGTTCAACCACTTCCTCGTGCCCTTCGTAAGAGGCTAGTAGTAAAGGGGTCATTCCATCTCTGTCCTTATGTTCCGGATCAGCACCTCGCTCTAACAGAAGATTTACAACCTCTCCATGCCCTCGTCCTCCAGCTGCTGACGGCACACACAATGCAGCAACAGAGAGAGCAGTACGTCCATCCCCATCTTCAAGATTCAAATCAGCCCCAGCATCCAAAAGGATCTCCACTGCCTCTTTGTGACCCATGTAGGCTGCAGCTATTAGCGGAGTACGTCCCTCACCGTCAGAACGGTCTACTTCAGCACCATGTTTAAGGAGGGTCAACAGAATTTCCTCATGTCCACCCCATGCTGCTGCTCGCAAGGCTGTCCGGCCATCTGAATCGCACCCATCAATCTCTGCCCCAGCTTCCAGAAGTAGACGCACAGCTTCCTTGTGGCCACCCCATGCAGCAGAGCGAAGAGCAGTCCATCCCTCACTGTCCACATGTTCCAGCAGGGTCTGTGCTGCAGGATTCTTGCTCCCTTGCTTCTGCACCCACTCCAGCAACAACTTCAGTACACCAACATGACCTTGTCTGGCAGCAAGCGTCAGTGCAGTCTGCCCCTGGTTGTCATTCAGTGAAGGGTCTGCTCCTCGGCATAACAGCAACGCAGCTACATCTACAAGTCCAGCATGGGCTGCAGCTGCTAGTAAAGTCCGTCCATCTGATGGGTCTGTGCGGTTCACGCTGATGCCACTGTCAAGAAGAGCTCTCACAGAGTCTTCCCTCTGTAATGCTCGTCGAACTATTCTGCCTCCTCCCCCAACACAGTGAACCCCCACACTGGAGCTATTGTCGGGGGAACAGCTTGCAGGGTAAATTCCGCTTTTCATTAAGAGCTGTAGTACATCTTGCTGAACTAGTACAGGTGTATGAGGAGGTGATGGCATATTAGAAGAACAGTCTTTTCTGGCACCATTAAGAGATGGAACTCCAGTCCATAGCAACCACAGTGCCAAGAGGGCTGGCTCCCCTTGATGGACTCCACTGTTGAGGAGGTGGTGGGCCAGCTGGCAAGTCTCCTCTGTACCCAAACTACTGGCTAGAAAAGAGAGGGACATGGCCAGAGAAAGGTGACCATCCTTCACACAACACAAAAACTTCTGTGTGCAGTATTTGACATCAGTTAACCATTCTGCAAAGCTGCTGTGAAAGAGGAGTTTACTGCCCTCAGGGCCATCTACAAGCAGAGATGCCAGAGGACCCATCTGTGCTTGGAAGTCTCCAATCCCAAGGTAGGAGTCACGGCTTCTAGCAATAATGTAGAGTTGCTCAGCTGTTAGTGGATGTGGGGATGCCAAAAGGATATTCAGCAAAGGCCTAATATGGACAAACAGCCTTCGAGGAAAGAGTCGCTGACAGAGCCATAGGTAAAGGCCATTCAGTGTGCCAGGAATGTCCCTAATTTCTCGAAGTCCTACTAGACCATGTGCAACACCATCTAGCACTCGTTCAAGAAACAAGAAACAGCCACCACTTTTGATGTGCAAAAGATTAAGCATTTCAGCCGTCTCTGGTGTAAGTTGTCTTCTCAAAGCCCCATCCTGGTCAAGCCTCCGCAGGATATATTGCTGTACATCTCGTACAGTTGCAGGCTTTCTTAAGTCATCCAGACACAACCTCCTAAAACCTGCAGGGTAGAGAGGCAAGAGATAAAAAAAATCAGAGCAGTGTACACAACAAAATCAGAGACAAAATAAGATACAACAATGATTAAAGAATCATGATGAGTTTTTAGGGCTGCACAATTAAAATTGAAATTGTCTTGTGTAACAAAAAGGTGTGCTTCAATTAAATATAGAGTCAGCAGCATGTTCTGTTTGTTTTCTACACAAACACAACTACATTTGAGTCTCATTATTCATAGTTTTCAGTCACATAACTGGTGTGGAGACCTGGAGGGCAAAACATCCATAGAACTGCATTATAGGCCTGTCCATTTTCCATCTCAAAAGAAGAAAAACAAAAATGTGTGAATCCAAATCAGATCCAAATACAGCACCTGCTGTAGTATTTATCACCAAAAACAGCGGGACATTCCAAAATGCTTAACGTGAAAAAAAGAAAGAAAAAAAAAAAATGAAAAAAAGTGCCTTAAAGGATTAGTTCACTTTCCAATTAAAATTTCATGATAATTTACTCACCCCTATGTCATCCAAGATATTTATGTATTTCTTTCTTCAGTCGAAAAGAAATTAAGGTTTTTGAGGAAACCATTCCAGGATTTTTCTCCTTATAGTAGGCTTCAATGGTCTCCAAACGGTTGCAAAGGTAAAAATTACAGTTTCAGTGCAGCTTCAAAGGGCTTTAAACGATACCAGACGAGGAATAAGGGTCTTATCTAGCGAAACGATCAGTCATTTTCTAAAAAATGTTTAAATGTATGCGCTTTATATAAACAAATGAACGCCTTCAAGTGGTTCCGCCAAAACCGCACTTCTGTACTCTTCAAAAAGCTTGCGCTGAATGTCCTACCCTTCCCTATTCAACTTACGGAACGAACGTGGCGCCAGTTCCGATTTTTCCGTAAGTCGAATAGGAAAGGCGTAGGACATACAGCGTAAGCTTTTTGAAGAATACAGAATCGTTTCTCTAGATAAGATCCTTATTCTTCGTCTGGTATCGTTTAAAGCCCTTTGAAGCTGCACTGAAACTAATTTTTACTTTCAACCGTTTGGAGACCATTGAAGTCCACTATAAGGAGAAAAATCCTGGAATGTTTTCATCAAAAAACCTTAATTTCTTTTCGACTGAAGAAAGAAGGACATGGACATCTTAGATGACATGGGGGTGAGTAAATTATCAGGAAATTTTAATTTAAAAGTGGACTAATCCTTTAATGTACTAAAACAGTGATATTAAAAGATCAAATTCAGTATACAACTTATTGATGATGCATACTATTTACAGGCAAGTAGATGAACCCAGAATATTAGCGCAACACGCTAAGCGTTTTCTTTATAAGTTTTTTTTAATGGAAATCTGCTTATTGAGAAACCGCACATTGCATTTATATTCTGGATTCATCTGCTTGCCTGTACATAGTATGCATCATCAATAAGGTATATACTTAATTTGATCTTTTTTTAATCACTGTCTAAATACATTAGTACCTAGTACAATCCTGTTAAAAATAACTAGCGGGCAAAGGAGGAAAGCCTTGTTTTGCCCTCCAGATGGGCAATCCTATAAGGGTGTGATGTAACGTGAAAACTATGAATAGTGTAGTTTCAGTAGTTTTACTGTATTTGTGTAATTCCATTTTTTTTTTTTTTTTGCTGCTCTAAGTTACTATACAAATGAACAACAACACTGGGCCACATAAAAGTTCTTTTAAAGAGAACTCAAGTGTGAACAGCCTTAAAGAGCACTTCTTACTATTGGCAGCAGAGCCAAAGTCTTTTTTTCTTGGTATCTAAGCAGCAGTATAAGATGTTTATCATATTGCAGTTCTAACAACAACTGCAAAATTTGTCAGAATAATTGCAATATGTTTTTAGCAATTTGTGTAGACCAGCAACAGTAGTTTCTTTCCAGTCTTTTCATCTCGTAGGCAGAGGTAAAACATGATGGTCCTTGAGGCTTTTCAAGCCAAGGTTAAGGACCTTGCATTCAAATTTGTTTATAAAGGCTGAAATATGCACACAACTACTGTACAATAGATTGTAGTCTCTTAACACTACACTTCAGATATCGTCCACTAAGAGCTAATGAGTGCGTGGGACCCTCGTTTCACAAGACCCGGTCATTTCATCTAGTAAAACAAAGCACTACAAAACCATAATACACTGATATAAGAACAAAAAAGCAAAGAGTCATAGGTTGTATGTTTGGGAATTCTGAATTTTTGGATGGTCATACAAGTGTGGAGAACATTACTCATTTGTCACTAAACATGTTTCTAAAGACAGAACATAATTCTTGCACAATTTCTAAAGACAGAAGTCCCTGTGCACAATTTTAACTAAGATGAACAATTCACAACAGAAAACAGTAAAGCTAATCATCTCACATTTCAGTGCTCATGAAGTGGTTTATGACTCATCCAAGTGTGTACCTGAGAACATCTTGCAAATGGCTTTGTTCTGTCGGCGAGCAGAGCAGACCAGCAAGATCCAGGGGGGCAGGAGCTGAATGTATCTGAGCAGGAGCTCTGTAATAGAGGAACTCTGAGTGTCCGCAGATCCTGACATTGACTGTTCTCCAACTCCATTACCTCCACAACACCCTGAGTCCACTGAATCCACCACAATAAACACACTTTGAGCTGGTGGTGTCAAGGACATGAGGGGCTCTAACACTGCCCTAAAGAAAAACGAAAAGGAGTTTAAAATATATTATACACAACTAAAGGCATAACCCAGCAGCACAAACAATTGATAGTACGCAGCCAGAACACTGACAGCAAGTGACCACTGCTAGTATCATATCGTCTTTAACCACACAGACATATGACTTTTAAACTGAATCAAGACACTGTTATAAAGTCTTAATTTAAACAGAAATGTGACCAGGAATAGGGCAGGGAGGAAATAGTTTGATAGAAGAAACAGAAGAATGGAGAAAGGAGAAGCAAGGACGGACATATTTCTCTAAACAACAGTGAGCAAATGAGGACTTCAATCATTTTAAGAACTGGACATAGGAAAGAGATGTCATCACATATGAATGAAAGTCAATTCAGAACTAAAACAGAGCTTATCTGAGAAGGAAACAAGAGTGCTGAAATGTGGCATTGTTATGTATAGAATGGACTTATGTGACAAATCTGGAATAAAATGCAACATTCTTTATAATGCTGAGAGTTCTTTGGATGTTTTAAAGCTTTCTTATTCCTTGTCTTTCTTTTTGGCCACTTCTTCTGACTTAAGGTGTGGTTGCAGAGGCATTGTGACTCAGTGTTATGGAAGCTCGGTGATTTCCTGTTTCTTCAAGGACATACCAGTAGACAGTGAGAAGGTGCTTCCTTATCAGACTCATAATTACCCATCTGTGTTACTCTTATCACTGACCCACTTCACTCATTGTGTGATTGCCCTTTAATCAAACACTTAAATGTGATGTGGTATATGATAAAATACTTTCATCTATCCCAGCCTAATATGCAGAGACAACTACAAACCACCCGTATGTTGATTTCCCAAAACATTGAGGTGCTCTGTTAGTTTGAGCATCCTCATACAGCCTAAAGCATCCTGACACCTAAACCAAGCTGATTGCACTAAGAACCCTGCAGTCATCATGCTTTCAGTCCATTTCAAGTTTGATTTTGACGTGACAAAGCGGTGATATCTAACTGGGTGATCTGTTTACTTACTTTTCAATTAGTCTTCCCATTGACGCCATCCTTTGTTCATTCAAACTGACGCACGAAACGTGCACATCAACAAGAGGCGGGATTTATCGCACAAACCAATCATATCCAATCATAACCAATTACATCCAATCATAGCGCGATGGAGACATTGCCTCCTCTCACGTGACTGTCCCCCATTCATTCTCAATTACCCCCCACAAAACCCACCACACGCTATAGGGGGTCTAATGGTTTTCTATGAGTGGAAAGGGAGGCATGACTCCTGCTGTAATGTTACCTGCGAGGTGTCGCTGTTCCTTTAGAAATACGAGTGACTTGCGCTCTTTTTAATGTCATAATTTGTAATATTTGTGTTGTTTTATATGTAATATGGATTATTTTCTCATCCTATTTTTTTTGAGGAGGCACTGCCTCCCTTGCCTCCTAGGAGGAAACGCCCCTGATATCTATCTATCTATAATATATATATATATATATATATATATATATATATATATATATATATATATATATATATATATATATTCTTTAGCTGCTTAGTTTGGCACGTGGACTGTTTTTTTTTAGTGTTTCTTTGTTTTGTTTTTTTGTTTTTAATCTCGCTATCTGATAATAATGAATATCCACACTTGCTTTCTTTAATAGCAAAGCATTTTAAACAACACACCTTATTCTGTCTATTATGGTTAAACAGATCAGTATTGAAGTTCCGCTCTCATACTCCCGCCATAAAATATATAATCACATTTAAGCATGCTGTGTTTATCGGTTCCTTATCTCCAACACGTGGGTTCACATAATTTGTTCAACTAATGCCCTTTTAACATGCTCACAGATCACAGCTTGAGCTGAACAACCTAATAAATGTACTTCCTGACTCATTCTGTCCAAAAAGACAGACTGTGGGCTGGTCTTGACCCCAGGAATGGTCATGCTAGTTAAAGTTGCCAAACAGAGAAGGGTTAAGAGATCAAGCCTAAAAGAACAGTTACGTGACACATTTTTTTTTACTCCAGTAGAGGACAAACTGGAAGGGTTGTGGTCATGGTCAGGCAAGAAGATTACAGGATTTACAGTGAACCTACCACTGATTCAGATGGAATCATTTCACAAGTCTAAATCTTCACAAGAAATCTGAACTTAATCTAAGAACAGGTTACAATTGCTACAAGAACAATTCCATTTTAACATTTAACGATTTACTTTTCAATACAATACTCTTAAATACATTTTCTCTGTTTAATTACAACTATATCTCTATCTATAGAACTTCAAATGGACAAAAGACAAAATTATTTCCATATGACAAAAGTTCATGTCCAGATACAAAAAATGTGATCTCCACTTTGAGGACAGTGTTAATAATAGCTTATGTACATCAGAGAGCATGCTGAACACAGCAGGGACCGATGCTCGCATTTCACCTCTAAATTAACTCTTCTTCTTACAATCTCTCGCCAGGACCAGAGGAAAAACCTCACAGCAGTTTGTCAGCATGTGTAAGGCAAATGTGGAATGTGGGCCTGTATGTCAGATCTGTGAGTGAAAGCTGAAAGAACTAGCGTAAGAGCAAACGCTGAAAGGAGGGGAAAAAAAAAAAGAGAGAATAGAGAAAGTTGTCAGCTTGGCGACCTCACTAACTCCACAAACAAGTGGCACAATTCTCAGTCTTTACCCCTTTTTTTCCCCTGAAGGTTGTAAATAGCGTCATCCATCTGCACTGAACGCTGGGCTATTGTGATAACTGTGAATAGGCATCATTATTGCGATGAGAGGAATAAATAAATAAATATATGTGGCAGAAAAGCAGAACAATAGCCCCCTTTCCTGCCTTTGACTTAGAGTCTTTCTGAGGGGTACCAGACGAAAAATACGAGGGAAGAGGAGAATACAGGGGGTGGGAGGGTATAGTAGGAAACAATAAAAGAAACCTTGTTCAAGCAAGATGCCACTGAGTGCATTTAAATTCACAACAAACACTAAAAACACATCAGCTTATTAAAATAACCACAAAATGTAAGAAAAACGCATGATTTTGAAATTGTCGTTTATGTACGCACTGAATAAGCTGTCAGCATGGCTCCGAATTACGGTTTACATGCAAAGCACAATAGGGGTAATAGATAAAAATCTACATGTCAGTTGGGTTGTGCTAAAAACAGTTTATGACCTTTACTCAATAACAGAACAAAGTTTGAGGCATTTACATTATCTAAGCATAACTGGTTAGGATCGTACACTAAAACACACACATTTTTTTAAAAAGACCAAAATAAAGTGGCACACATTACATTCAAAGTGTTTTCTGCAATGACAATTTACCTTCTCAATTTATTATTTTTTGACCTTATAACTCCTTGTTGAAATACAAAATGTTCTGAAGCCTGACACTCTGCTAGACTAGAAACAAAACAAAATGTCTAAGTCATTTAAAGGCCCACTGAAGTGTCATTTTCCTTGCACAAACAATGTGAAATACAGAGGGAGTGTGTAAGGTACACCAAAGGCTTAGCTGTGAAACATCTGGGATTTCTCACAGGAGTAATGCTTGGAGAGCAAACATGAAATGCTTGGAGAACTAAAGGCAGACAGAAATGACTTCAAAGAGATCTTGAACAGTGAGTGATTTGTTGCGGAGCAAAAGCAACAGAAAAATGTGCGAAATTCTGAGTAAAGAAAAAGTGGTTATTAGAACTGCTGAAATAGTGAACGTTTAAGATAAAAATCTCTATTAAATCATTTTGTACATTATATAAAACATGATTCAACATTCATGAAGAAATGTAGTAGTTACTGAGAATCAAGAAGTAATATTCTCACAGTTATATAAATATCATAACATTCTGATATAAATTGTGATTATTTTTCTCATGATATTGCAGGTTCTTGTAACAAAGCAATATATTTGTTATTGTATTTATTAATCTTTGTTAATGCTAGTTAATAAAAATACAGGTGTTCATGTTAGTTCAGTGCATTAACAAACTTTTGATCTTAATTATGTATTAGTAAATGCTGAAATTAACATTAATTTAGATTAATAAATGCTGTAAAAGTATTGTTCATTCTTAATTCATGTTAACTAAAGTAGTTAACTAATGTTAACTAATAAACCTTATTGTAAAGTGTTTCCATTATTTAAATAATTTATTTGTGTTCATTCATACACATTTTTATACAATACAGTTCAGAAGAAACATACTATTTAAAACAAACAAACAAACAAAAAAAAAAACATGCAATCCACTTATAATATTGTGACAATGCAATGTATAAATTATGATATATATACACCAACCTTTTAAAAGTGTCATCAGGTGCTCTTTGGCAGTGGAGGGGCTCCAGGACAGCGGCAATAGCAGCACTGCTAATGACTTTCATATAGTTTGGTCCCAGAAGTGGACTTTCCTTCAGCTGTTCAACCAGCCCCAGTACAAATCTCCACACTTCAATACTGCCCGCATCCTCTCGCTGGCAATAGTGCCAGGCCAAACACCGTGATGCCAACCCTGCCGCCCTACATGCTTCCGACTGAGGCCAAACCAGTTCTGTGCAGAGGGCCGTCTTACCCGTGCCTGGGCCCCCAGTCACTAGGACCCCTGGAGAGACACGGATTGCTCCCTCTACGGCCTTGGCGGCATCTCTCGCCTCCAGGCATCTTTGTAGCTTCTCGAGGGCCCATTCACGGCAGTAGAATCGCCGGCCCCGTAACAAGCTGGGTAACATGCTCCTCATCTGGCTCTCTGGAGACGAACAGGGATGGACCATGAGGATGTACCTTCTTCCATAGTCCCTTACAGAACAAGTGAAGCAGGTGCTCTTAGAATCTCTTTAAACCTTTAATGCTTGCAGTTAACACAGAAAGAGCAGAGGGCTGCGTTGGGCTATATGCAAATTGAAAGGTTTCCGGATTGGCGAGTCAGAGAGAGTGTCCTCAGATAACTGTTGGCTGCAGGTGTGTTTGTATTTTGCAATCCCGTAGGTTCGAGTCATGCTGCTAGTCAGAAGCCCTGTAAGACAAAACAAACAGAAAGCTGAAGGAGAAGGGTGTAATTCTGTCACTGTTTAAATACTTTCTCCTAACCCAGTTTAATATGCAGAAACAAGTCATAATAATAATAATAATAATATTATTATTATATGTTTTATTTGTATAGCACCTTTTATATATATAAAATCATCAAAGTGCTTGACAGGTCAACATATAAAAAAAACAGAAAAATGAAAAAAATAAATAAAAGGTAAAACATTTGAGCCAATGTTGCTGTGAATGTTTTGATAATACCACAGTGTTTAAAATGAATTTTTGAGTGGGTTATACTTTATGAATGACTTCTGGCATACATGTAATGTAAATCATCTGCGATCCTGGTGGTGCTATTTTTAGCCATTCAAAAGCTTCAAAAATGTGGAACCTTTTCCTGATTGAAAACAGTCATTATTTCTGCAATTCCGTTTGGTGATGCCAGCGGCACAGAAATTACATACTTCACCTTTAAATGAAAGCTTGGCATTTAACTCGCCCATGACATGTGAGAAGGAAAGGTTGAGAGAGAAACAGAAATAGAAAGAGCGGTAGAACATATCTGTCAAACTCCCATGAAAGTGATAGCTTGGACATGCAAGCGAGGTAAGGTGCTGACCCAACCCTCAAGTTAAATTGTCCTAAGCAATAAAGAAATAAAATTAAAGATAGATAGAAAGAAAGACAGTGAGTGAAAGAGAAACACAAGACAAAATCTCACCTTTGATAAACACCATTCATGTTTTTCCCTTATGTTTTCTCCAGTCTCGTCTCAAATGTATTCTCTCTCTTCACGTCTTTCTGTTGCTCCTTTCTTCCTCCTCACAGGTCTTATGGTTTTGCTGGCCAGACTGAAATCTGCTCCTCCTTTCGCATATTCTCCCCGGTTCCCAGCTGCTTACCGGTTTTTCTGGTCCTTTATCTCCTCCCCTCTTGCTCCTCAACATGTCAGGGCATGAAGTGAAATAGCTGACTGCAAGAAAGAGAAAGAGAGAGAGAGAGAGAGAGAGAGAGAGAGAGAGAGAGAGAGAGAGAGAGAGAGAGAGAGAGAGAGAGAGAGCATGAGTAAGGGAGGAGTTAGGGTTTGGGGTCAAAGTTTAAACACAGATGCATGATTGTCATAGTGTTTCTCTTCCTTTGTCCGTACACATTCTCTTAAGACAGTGAGAACTCATGGACAGGATCCAGAATGTTGCCCTAAATACACCTCACATGTCTGCAATTTATTAGAAACCATAAAACAAAATAGAAGTGCATTCACTGAACAGCCAGCAACCTCATTACAACAATTTCAGTGCTGACAGTGTCTTTTTTACACAATGTCTAAATCAACAAGTAACTGAACAACAACATGTGGCGGGGGTGGGGAAATGGAGTGGTTAAAGATACAGGCTGTCTGCCCAGAGGTCACAGGATCAAATTGTTACAGATGATCCATGAATCCTCTAACCATTGCGCCCTCGAGGGAAGCGCCCAACCCAAGACTGCTCCAGGGGAGGCTTTCCCTGTAATTACTGTACTTTGGATAAAGGAGTTATATGAATAACAAGTAACATATATGCATTTTTTTTCCAACTATGTCAGCATGTACAAAATATTAAAGCAGTTGTCAAAATATTAAAAATGACAAAAATGTTTCTTGCCTTGAACTTATCTGCTGACTAAATATACTGTATATAGTAATGTTTACTTCCATCATTTCCAAATATGACTGTGATTTTACTGCTGATGAATGATTAACTAGGGTCATTTTCACATAAAATATATTTTACTCAAAGATCACATTTACCACCTTATACAAAGTATTAAAAGTAGGTATGAAACCAAAGTTACGATAGTCTTTTCTTCCCTATTGTGACTTGCGAGTGAAATGGCTTCTCGTACAAAAAAAATGTAGGGCGGGACTTAATTTGGTCCATCGGGAATTGATTGGATGGTTTTGGTTTGCTATTGCTGTGATGTCATGTCAACAGGTTGTCCCGCCCTAACACCAGTAAACACGTCATCAGAGAAGACAAGAGATGTCGTTGCAAGATGGAGATGGGAAGTTATTTTGAATTTACAGAGGCATATGAATTATAAAAAAAAAACTGTGTGCATGGGTAAATTATATATAATAAATACTTAAATATTTCATAAAAAAAACAATACTTGTTCATTTTTATTTCATGGGGACTTTAAATGTGCACTGCCAAGAAAACCAAACTGGACACTACTCATGATAGCTATTACTTATCCCTCACCTGTCTATAATTACAGTTGTGACAAATCACCCTTTGCTTCATATAGTTTCCTGTCTGTGTTAGAATAAATGGGTAGTTGACATGAAAAACCTAGGGGTGACTACACTGTCCTGCAGTGACATAGCACATGCAAAACAGTATAAACAGCATTTAATAAATCTTATTAAATACTATAATGCTGTTTTCTATAAATAAATTATAGACTACATGGAATATTTGTGCTTTTTAAGAAAAGTGAAAAAGGGTTACTAAAAATGTGAAAACTGAATGGTTGAACTGTGTTCAAGGATAATTTTTCAGGTCGAGGACAGTTCAATAATAACGTTTTGTTAAAAGACGTTCACGTCCAAGTTATTTTATGTCAACTACCCAAAAAGTTACATTTTGTATCTATTCTAAAAAAGAAGTTAGAGTGTGAATTAAAAAAAAAAAAAAAAAAAAAAAAAGGATATGAATAATCAAACTTTCCCCATCTAATATGGAATAACCAGTGCTGGGTAGTAACTGATTACATGTAATCTGGATTACTTAATCAGGTTCCAAAAATTAAGTACTTGTAATTGTTTTCTCAACATTGCATATCTAATCAGCTCATGACGAACACATTATTTATTTTTTGAATTATCACTCAGAGTCATTTAACCATGTATTACTGTCTTTGGAAGGCTTTTGTCTTTTAAACACATTAAAATGTACAAACTCACGTAATTTCATATTTATATGCAATGTAGGCATTCCCCAATTTTTTTTTTTTTTTGTCAGCTAAACCTCTTTGACCTAACATATTTACTTGAAATACCCCCTGGGATTTTAAGTTAATAAGTTAGGTCAATTTAAAAAAAAAAAAAAAAAAAAAAAAAAAAAAAAGTCAATAATAAATAAATTAAAAAATATATATGTTTTCTGATGCTGGTTAATAGTCAAATGACATGAAGGTAAACAAATAAATTTAAAAAAAAAAAAAAATCATCTTTTGTAGTAAGTGCTTTTCATTAAACTCACAAACCCCCTGCAGTTCCATCACAAACCTGTCTGGAAAACCCTGACTTAATGTAAATTTTAATGCACTTCACATTGTTGATAAAGAATGGAATATATTTTCTTTCTCTTTGTATTTGTATATCAATATGACACAAGATTATCCTATTCAAATCATTGTAATTAAACGAGTTAGGTAAAAAAAGTAATCTAAAAGTAATCAAAAAGTAGTCAGATTATATAAAGTGTATTTACTTCATAGTTCTATACAGTAGACCTACTTATACTATAGTTGGTGTTTGGATGAATGAGGCTTGTAGTTCTCATTATATTACCTTAAATGTGTAATGTAATGGATTGAGTAACTACAATTTTTTTGTCATTCGGAATCAGTAACCGACTACAATTTGTAAGTAATCTACCCAGCACTGGGGAATAACATTTAGACTTACATCACATTATATACTACAATAATTATATGCTACCATTAGCTTTTATCAAAGCGTCAGGTTGAGCCCTGCTAGAGTAACCAGAAGAAGATATACATCTTGATTTAAAACACACCCAGTTGATTGCTCTCTACAGTTGAAACTATCACCTTTCAGTTACCAACTATATTTAACAATTACGCCACACCATGTCCAACTAAGTTCAGTAAAATAAATGATCCAGGAAGCCAACATAAAGCACAGTAGATCGAAATAAAAAGATTCAGATCCCTTGCCTCTACACTCGGCGTCCAGCGTTCTGAATCGCCTACCGTTTAATTGACTGCAACTGGAGACAAGGCAGGTTACAGGTGCCGCATCTTCATCATTCTGACGCCCACCTGACGCTCAGCACACCACACTTGGACAGCAGAAATCCGAAGCCCTTGAATCCTCCACGATACAACGGTACAATCTCGTTTTTCGTCAGCATGGCAACAGATCCACGCTTGTTCACAGTGTCGGTCCACGCACTCCGACGCGTTGGTTTTTGTACAGTGTAATGTAGATGTTTGGTTACATGAAGCGTGATGTTATTGTGCGTCGTGTCCGTCGATAATTCTAGTAGGTTTGCACAAACGCAAATCACTTAATGTGTCTGCAAAAATAGAGCACACCGCTCGCTACCCCCACCATGGAAGTCCGTAGCAGCTCTAAGTTTTTCATGCATCTTGATTGGTTTATTCCGACGCGATAGTAGTTGTCCACGAGGGGGCGCGTATGTCAAGTAGTGTGAGATGGCAAATTAATGCAGCTGTAATTCAAAATGGAAAACCTTCAGGAAATATTTCTGATATAAATAAGCAAATGTAAACAAATATAGAAATATATAAAAGATATGTGACTGTGTGTGTGTCACTTTCACAGTAGTTTCTGACATCCATTGACGTGCCATGAAAATGTCATAATGCAAAAAAAGATCCTAATAATCCCATAATAGGCTTAATTTTTTGTTTTGCAAAATATAATGTTTTTACCTTTCTGGTACAAGAGTATTTGTTACATTTAAGATCCAACAATAGCACCTTTTCCTGTTTCTGGGATGACCTGGAAATCCTCTGGTGTGATTTTTGTATTTGCAAAGCAGGACCAGGAATTCAGAGAATAATGCTTTGAGTCAAATTCACAGCCAGCTTCCTGACTACAGTAACACACCTGCACAAATGCTTAAAGTTTTCTTCCTCTTTCATTTCACAGTTGGCAAATTGTCAAAAATGTCTGTACAGTTTTCAGTCATTATAATGATCCTTCACTTTGATTATAATTATATTTTCTAGATAGACTTCAGCGGATTCCACTTTAATTGATTGACAAGAGTAAGGGGGAATCATAGATTGAAATTGATCTGAGATGTTGAAATGATTGCATCTGGGTCTGAGCAATGCATTCAGCTTTTTTTTTTCTTTTCCTCTCACATGAATCAATTTTCCCTCCCACACGAGCCTATAACTTTGCATTTGCATTTGTTGCCTGGAGCTCTGCTCAATATTGCAAATAGAACAGATATATTTTCTTAAGAGAACAGAGCAGAGATGGTTCAGCTCACAAAGGATCAAATCTGCGACCGTTCTGTGTAACAAAAGGCTATGTAAACATTGAGCAGACAAAGTCCAGACATGCCAGATATCAGATTGTGTATTAACAGTTTCTGGATGCTGTGATTGAACGCTGAGGCAAGTACAAGGCTGCAGGGGATGATATTGTTACGTAATTTAACCAACAGGGTTTTTGTTGTTATGTTGAGAGAGACACCAATTGGAATACACTCTAGACAAGTCAAGAAAACACAGTTATTTGTGTTTCTACTAGGCTTCCTGTGATCTGCTTTAGTATCTGTGCACCAAGTGCTTTCAGATTTTTAGAGAAGAGTCAGCCGTGAATGATAAGGCAGATAGCACAGTGTCTGCATGTATGTGTTGTATTCTGCTAGATGATGCATTAGCTTCATTTTGTTCACCTACATATGTAATATGTATGATGTGCAATGGACAAGACATGACAAAGCAGCAAGTTGGTTAGGAAGCGGCACCTGTCTTTGTCCAGCAGGGGGAGACAACAGTCTTTTAACCATTTTTTTTCAAGTATAGGTCTATGCAGGACATTAATGATTGATGGGCGAGGCAATAAACAGAGGGGCGTTTTTGAGAGCAACTGCACTTCGATGTTCGCTGGTTAAAACATTGCTTCCTTGGTCACAACTTTACTCATTTACACCCAGTTACACCTGTAGTGGGCAACTACCCAAAAGATTCCCAAAACTGCTTCATGCGCTACTTCATGCAATGTACAGTTGCAAGAAAAAGTATGTGAACCACTTGCAGAATCTGTGAAAATGTAAATAATTTTAACAAAATAAGAGAGATCATACAAAATGCATGTTATTTTTTAATTAGTACTGTCCTGGGTAAGATATTTTACATAAAAGATGTTTACATATAATCCACAAGACAAAAAAATAGCTGAATTTGAGTGAGGAAGAGAGGAAAATACAGCTACAGCGATGAGGAGTGGTGTAATGACTGGCCGGAAGGGCTGACCACTAGTGTTTAAGCAGTTCTGTCTAATGGTAACATTTAAAAACAATGTAGATGGAAATCTTTGACCCACTTTCATGTTTTTGTTGATCTCGCAATATCAGTACTAGTAGCCTAAATGTAAAAAAACATTACACACTTGTCCCATCCATTACAAACAGATTTTGGCCATTGCAGAACTTTTAGTTTATCACATGATAATCCTTTATATAACATTTCAGTGCAAGATAAATATGTTATATTTGATTCCATTGCCTATTTTGATTTCTCTATACGGGAAATCTTACAAGACTACAAGGGGATTCTTTAAAACCTTAAAGGGGACATATCATGAAAATCTGACTTTTTCCACATTTAAAGGGATTTATATAGTTCACCCAAAAATTTACTCACCCTCAAGCCATCCTAGGTGCATATGACTATCTTGTTTCAGACGAACACAATCGGAGATATATTTAAAAATATCCTTAGTCCTCCAAGGTTTATAATGGTTGTGAATGATAACCCAAATTCTGAAGACAAAAAAAAAGAAAAAGAAAAAGAATCCATACTCCAGGGGGTTAATAATGGCCTTCTGAAGCTAATCGATGCATTTGTGTAGGACAATTATCCTTATTTAAAACTTTATAAAGTAAAATAGCGAACTTCCGGCGTGACGGCCATACGCATTCAACGTGTGTCCAAAAAGTGTTAACTTCCGCGACGTTGTACACAATGCCATGATGTTCTACACAATGACATAATTTTCATTTTTGGGTGAGCTAAGTGCTATAATTGGGTCCCCGGTGCATCTACCAACCCAGAAAATGTGAAAAAGGACAACCCAGTAACTTTGTTTTTTTGGTAAGCCTTTCTCTGAAAGCATGTGAAAAAACGAGCCATTCTGATTTCTTATTATAATATTACTGCCCCTTAATCTGTATGTTTCCACTCACGGCGCCGCCATTTTGTTTTCGCAAGCAACAACGATGTACCAGTAACACTGGTCCTGGAGTGCAGCTGTCTTGCACAGTTTAGCTACAACCCTGATCAAACACACTTGAATGTTTTCAGGATTATTAAAGCTACGTGAAGGAAGGTGAGTTTTTGTCGGAGCTAAACTCTGCAGGACAGCAGCACTCAACTGTCCCTGAGCTTGTGATATGTCTCAGCTATGTAAACATTATCACTGATCTGTTAACAGCTATAACAGTAAACATCAGTCTCCATAAACCCCTAGCATCTGAACCACTAAGGACGCTGTGGTGTAATTTTATTTATAAAGGGAATGTGTCCAGATAAATTCATATACCAGTATTTTAGGGTGACCATATGTGCCATTTTCCCAGGACGCGTCCTGTCCAGGATTTCTAACAGTATGTGCAAGTCATTTTACACCAGACTGCTTTGCACACGAGGGTCAGTAAAACACAGGATTTACACAAAAGTTGATTCTCAAAGATAGATCGATACAAACTGTTCATCCAATTTCATATACAGGTGCTTGTCATATAATTAGAATATCATCAAAAAGTTGATTTATTTCACTAATTCCATTCAAAAAGTGAAACTTGTTTATTATATTCATTCATTACACACAGATAGATATTTTTCAAATGTTTATTTCTTTTAATTTTGATGATTATAACTGACAACTAAGGAAAATCCCAAATTCAGTATCTCAGAAAATTAGAATATTATTTAAGACCAATACAAAGAAAGGATTTTTAGAAATCTTGGCCAACTGAAAAGTATGAACATGAAAAGTATGAGCATGTACAGCACTCAATACTTAGTTGGGGCTCCTTTTGCCTGAATTACTGCAGCAATGCGGCGTGGCATGGAGTCGATCAGTCTGTGGCACTGCTCAGGTGTTATAAGAGCCCAGGTTGCTCTGATAGTGGCTTTCAGCTCTTCTGCATTGTTGGGTCTGGCATATCGCATCTTCCTCTTCACAATACCCCATAGATTTTCTATGGGGTTAAGGTCAGGTGAGTTTGCTGGCCAATTAAGAACAGGGATACCATGGTCCTTAAACCAGGTACTGGTAGCTTTGGCACTGTGTGCAGGAGCCAAGTCCTGTTGGAAAATGAAATCTGCATCTCCATAAAGTTGGTCAGCAGCAGGAAGCATGAAGTGCTCTAAAACTTCCTGGTATACGGCTGCGTTGACCTTGGACCTCAGAAAACACAGTGGACCAACACCAGCAGATGACATGGCACCCCAAACCATCACTGACTGTGGAAACTTTACACTGGACCTCAAGCAACGTGGATTGTGTGCCTCTCCTCTCCTCCTCCAGACTCTGGGACCCTGATTTCCAAAGGAAATGCAAAATTTACTTTCATCAGAGAACATAACTTTGGACCACTCAGCAGCAGTCCAGTCCTTTTTGTCTTTAGCCCAGGCAAGACGCTTCTGACGCTGTCTGTTGTTCAAGAGTGGCTTGACACAAGGAATGTGACAGCTGAAACCCATGTCTTGCATACGTCTGTGCGTAGTGGTTCTTGAAGCACTGACTCCAGCTGCAGTCCAGCTGAATCTCCCCCACATTTTTGAACGGGTTTTGTTTCACAATCCTCTCCAGGGTGCGGTTATCCCTATTGCTTGTACACTTTTTTCTACCACATCTTTTCCTTCCCTTCGCCTCCCTATTAATGTGCTTGGACACAGAGCTCTGTGAACAGCCAGCCTCTTTTGCAATGACCTTTTGTGTCTTGCCCTCCTTGTGCAAGGTGTCAATGGTCGTCTTTTGGACAACTGTCAAGTCAGCAGTCTTCCACATGATTGTAAGCCTACAGAACTAGACTGAGAGACCATTTAAAGGCCTTTGCAGATGTTTTGAGTTAATTAGCTGATTAGAGTGTGGCACCAGGTGTCTTCAATATTGAACCTTTTCACAATATTCTAATTTTCTGAGATACTGAATTTGGGATTTTCCTTAGTTGTCAGTTATAATCATCAAAATTAAAAGAAATAAACATTTGAAATATATCAGTCTGTGTGTAATGAATGAATATAATATACAAGTTTCACTTTTTGAATGGAATTAGTGAAATAAATCAACTTTTGATGATATTCTAATTATATGAACAGCACCTGTATATTTAATGATTTTGAAAATTGTCTTTCTGAATGTGTTTTGTTTGCAAGTTGCTAATGTACTGTTAAATGTGGCTAAAGTTACCATTGTTTCTTACTGTATTTACAGAGACCAGAGCCATGTCATTATTTTTACTTTTAACCCGAAAACGTTTGCAGTCTGTATAATTCATTAACGCATCTTCATTCTTATTGAGTCTCTCCAACAGTGTGTAGCTTTAGCCACGTTAGCCGTGCAGCACGCTATCAAACTCATTCAGAATCGAATGTTAGCAAACATCCACAAAATACATGCCATACCTACGTGAATTGATATGCAGCATCACAAACAGTTTGTTAATGATCGATTTTGAGAGTTATATTTGCCGTGTGAGCTTTTCCTGTATTATTTATGCCTCAATTGTATTGGAATCTCGAGCTCGGGGGCGAGGAAGTACGAGCTCTTTTGCATTTAAAGGTACACATACCAAATCGGCACATTTTTTTCTCCCACGGGGTATTTTGAGCTGAACCTTCACATCATGTCAGTTAGTGTAAGCCTTTTGAACTGCTAGAGGCGTTACACTTTCTTTTTAAGTTGAATATGGAAGGCTGTCTGGCGTAAGCTACATATTTTACTTTATAACTTGTTAAATATGGATATTTTTCTTACACAAACGCTTCGCTTCAGAAGGCCTTCACACTTCGTAAACCATACTTGTATAAATGTTTTTAAATTGTATGAAAAATCAAAGCAATATATTATTATTGTTATAAGCAATATGTTTTTGTTTATTTATAGAAATTTATAGAAACATAGCAAATGATAAAACAATACATATATTTGTCAAAATTAGCGTAACATTAAATTCTTATAAAATTGTACATAGACTTAGTTTCATTAGAAATACATTTCTGTTAAAAATAATTCATCAATCATTTCTTTATCATGGAAGGCTAGAAGCTATTGATAAAATAATGTTTATCAATTTACTTTGAGTGCACGGAGTAAAGGTGTGTGATCACAGTTAAACAGACTGTACGTGTACGTGTTATGTTCAAGGTCACGCTTATGTAATGCATTAGGGTCAACAGTGCTGTGACATAGTCAGGTGGTTTTGTAGGTATATATATATATATATATATATATATACAGTCGTGGTCAGAATTATTGGCACCCTTGGTAAATGATCAAAGAAGGCAATAAAACTGCATTGTTTATCCCTTTGATCTTATGGATGGGGAGGGGAATACACGCTGGCCACAATTATTGGTACCCCTAGAAATCCTAATGAGTAAAATATATCTGGTGTATATTGCTGTTCATATTTACATTTTTTAGCACACCAGGGTGACTAGGAACATGAAAATATCCAGCCATGACTTCCTGTTTCACAAGATTATAAATATGAGGTAACAGAATCACCAAATTCCCTTAATCATCTGTCACAATCTGTAAAACCAAAGAATATAGTTCTGATGTGCAGCAAAAGATTGTTGAGCTTCATAAAATAGAAAGTGTCTGTAAGAAAATAGACAAAGAATTGAAAATTCCCATTTCCACCATCAGGGCAATAATTAAGAAGTTCTAATCAACAGGAAATGTTACGAATCTGCATGGAAGAGGACGCAGGTCTATATTGTCTTGCACAACGAGGACGATATTTGAGTGACCAATGACTTTCAAGGATCACATCTAGAGAACTGCTGAAAATAGTTGAGTCTTGGGGTCAGAAAGCCTCAAAAAATATCAAACAGCACCTACATCACCACGAGTTGTTTTGGGAGGGTTTCAAGAAAAATCCTCTAGTTAATCCAAAAACAAACTCCAACATATTCAGTTGTCAGACAATACTGGAACTAGACTGGGTTCTATGGTCAGATGAAACTAAAAAAAGAGTTTTTTGTCAGCAAACCCACAAGATAGGTTTGGTGTAAAAAGTACCCTCATGTGTACGCTTAATTATACTGCTGGAACTTTAATTTTGTGGGTCTATTTTTCTGCTGGAGGTCCTGGATTTATTTATCAAATACCAACAGATGAAAAATCAAAACCTGATGACCTCTGCTAGAAATCTTGTAACGGGCCATAGGGTTTGGATCTTCCATCAGGACAATGGTCCAAAACAAACATCACAATCAACAAAAATGGGTCACTGAGCAGAAAATTAAAGGGGCCATGAATTGAGCAATCACATTTTCCTTGATCTTTTGACATTGGTCACTGTAGCCTACTATGAAATATACTGTAAGTTTCAGAACTCATTAGTTCAAAAACATCAGCTTTTATTGAAACCAAGCTCAGAAAATGACTCGTTTCGGATTTTGTCACATTATAACATCATAGTGCGACGAAAGACCACCTCTGCAGAAGATCAATGCCTACTTCTACATCATTGCCTCTTTAGCCCCGCCCACCAATTCGCGCATGTCATCATGTAGTAGTAAATACGAGAAACTCAAACACAGGATTACTCGAGCAACAAAACAATAGCGATGATCCCAATATTTTCATATGTGCTACAAAAAGTGTTTACTTGCTCTGTCTTTGCATTTAATTAACACATATTTACAGTATTTTTGTTTTTCATTGTATAAATGCATGAAAATATATACTATAGCTGCCTTTATATTATAGAAAGGGGTCACTCACAAAAATACCAGCATATTTGGGGGTCTTGGTGACATTTGAAATGCTTGAAAACCCCTCAACTAAATATTATAAAATAAGAATTACACAAAACACTCTTATATCTTAATGCATTTGCTTCCATAAGTATTTGGACAGCACTAAGCATTCTCTGTTAATGATCACCATAACAAACTAAACTGCAGAGGTCAGCACATCGTATTGATTATCTGTATTATTTGCCTGGTTAACCGGGAAAAAGGTAACACAGCCTATTTCATTGGGTTTTCTAGAAAATTCGATCCTGTGCATGCACATAGCTACAAAGCATATATATATTTGAGCACACATTGCATTTCAATGACTTGTTTTCATTAAGTAATTTTCTACAGGTTAAAACATCTAAATCTGTTTACCTGAGCTGCAAAGTATTGTAAACATCAGTATTATGGCTACAGGACACAATTTATGCAGGCTTGTCAATGCTAGTTTCTACTTGCACTGGTTAGAGACTTGTTAACTTGATGGTTGCAATGGTTGACAATTCTTGACTTTATGTTATATTTTTCCACAAAGGCATGCTGCATACTTTTGCAGCTACCAACCTATCTGATGGCTTTATCATTTCTACATTATATGCTTCAGCTGTTGATCACACGTGAATGTGACTTTGTTTACAATGTAAAGATTTGAACCTTATTTGGGGTCATGCACACGCCACCATGTCATTCACAGCAATTTCAAAACAGCAGGTATTGTGTAAATACGTCTTATGATTGGAAAACATTTCAAACTATTCTAAAATAAAAAATGACAAAAAAAAAAATTGAAACAAAATGCATGCAAATACTATATACAATATAAAGTACAGTTTACTCTTATATTCCTAAGTATGAAAGTTTGAAAATACATGCTAATGCATGTACTGTATGAACTATCATGCCAATGATTGCTGACCTGCAAAGGGGGGGTTCATGCCAAGTCTAATTCACAATGCATGGATCTTTGCATTGCACAACTCATGTTACCCGTACCACCACCAATAACCCACCAGAAATTCCTTGAAAAAACCATATGTACCTTGACCAGCTTGTGGATGGGGGAGTCAGTAGAAGTGTGCAAACGTGCATTTGTACGTGTGTTGTTATGTGTAGGCATGCAACTGAATGTCCCTTCCTACGCGCTGTGCAAACGGGGGGCGTACGTGTCGTCTCGAGCGTGCTTGCAAGACAGTCCCTGGTGGAGTGTATAAATTGGGGCCATCAGGTTGTGCTTTACCTTCTCCAGCTGAGCTCTGGCTCACCATAGGACCCTGCTGACCATGAGGCTCGTTCAAGCGCTTACTCTGTGTCTGGCTCTCTCACTGAGCCTTGCTGCTCCCTCGTGAGTATACAAACAGACACCTGTCAACACGTAGTATGTACAAGGTTAAAATGAATCAAAATACTGAATAATGTGTACAAATTAGCTATATATCACAAGTGTGTTACTTTAATGTAGCATTAATAATAACTACTTGTTTTTTGCAAGTTTGTGTGTTTGAAGTGGTATTTTATGTGTTCATGTTTGCACCAACATTTTGATTTCTTCACCTTTAACTGCTTGGTCTCTCACTCAATAAATTCTTGAATTCAATTCATTTAGCAGAAGCTTTAATCAAAAGTGGCTTATAAATGAGAAACATAACATGCAATTCAACTAATTCCCCAGCGGAGCCCCTGTTACAGTGTGTTGTAGTGGTTAATTTTAACGTAGACCTATTTGTTTCTTTGTGTTCAGGCATCATCAGGAGGGTCATGATAAAAAAGGTGGGTCTTGTCAATAACTAGAATAAAACAATTTCCCCTTAAGTGGGCAGTAAATGAAAGTGATACATTAGCACATCCTTATTTCATCAAGACACATACTTCATGATATAACGTTTTTGGTTCAGACAAACCTCATGCTGACGGACATCAGCATGAATTGCACCATGGCGCTAAGCTTGACCGCTGTGCCGGAATGGAGTTTGATGCAGTCGCTGTGAACGAGGAGGGAATTCCTTATTTCTTCAAGGGTGAGAGATGGTTGATCAGAGAAATCAGATACTTTTAAACTTTTGTCATTGAAAAAAAAATATGATAAACAGTAATGATAAATATATCAATGTAAACAATAAAAATATTTTTTTTATTTTACATAATTAGCTGACCTTTTTCTTTGATTTTTGACCTAAGGTGACCACCTGTTCAAGGGTTTCCATGGCAAGGCTGAACTGTCTAATGAAACTTTCCCTGAGCTGGACGACCATCATCACCTGGGACATGTGGATGCTGCATTCCGCATGCACTCTGAAGACAGCCCAGACCACCATGACCACCAGTTCTTCTTCCTGGTAAATTTATCATGACCTGAAGTGCAATTTATGTGTCGAATCCACTGTGACGTTTGCTTTATGTATCAACACCAGACTAGTAAACTAACATCTTCTTTAACACCATTAAAGGACACTAAGGTCTTCAGCTACTACAAGCACAAACTGGAGAAGGGCTATCCCAAAGATATCTCTGAAGTTTTCCCTGGAATTCCTGACCACTTGGATGCTGCAGTGGAGTGTCCCAAGCCAGACTGTACTGATGACACCATAGTCTTTTTCAAAGGTATTGTAATATCGTAGTCTTTTTCTGTGTCTGCAAAGGTTCAAACATAATGGAAAACATGTAAGGACAGTAAGTATGTTGAGAAGATTTTGTAGTGTTTAAATTCCTTCATAATCCACCAAAGGTGATGAGATCTACCACTTCAATATGAAGACGAAGAAGGTTGATGAAAAGGAATTCGAGAGCATGCCCAACTGCACAGGAGCCTTCCGTTACATGGATCATTATTACTGCTTCCATGGACATCAGTTCTCCAAGTTTGACCCCATTACAGGAGAAGTCCATGGCAAATATCCAAAGGAGAGCCGTGATTACTTCATGAGATGCTCACATTTTGGTAAGCGTTACAAGTGTGGAAAAGTTATAAGGCTTGAGAAAGCATTCTAGCATTAAAAAAAAGCTGAACTTGGAGTCTTAAAGCAAGTCTTTATTGGTGTCTCCCTCAGGAAGTAAGAGCACTGATGACCACATAGAGAGAGAACAGTGCAGCCGTGTGCACTTGGATGCTATTACATCTGACGACGATGGCAGTGTATATGCTTTCAGAGGTGAGTTTCCTATTGTTATTTTGTCCAGACAGGGATTTTGAGTGACTCTTTTAGGTTACATCATTACGCCACTAGGTGGCGGCAAGTGACTGTTTTCATAAGCTAGT